>NW_026927164.1:0-29508 GCF_032062105.1 Saccostrea cuccullata | reverse complement strand
AAAATTAACCCTTTGGGAAAATGTTGGAAAAGCGCCAAATTATGACATTTTCTATATTTTTTGTATTTCCGCTCTAGAGATTTCTTTTTCATTCAAGAAGATTGAAAAAAAAAAGGTAAAAGTCACCAAATTGTGAAATTTAGAAAAAAATGGCCATTGTAGTTGGTCTGAGGAATATACTTAATTACGAAGTTCATTTTTTAAAGTCCAATACCTCTAAATTTGTCACTTTACAGTATGAATACACATCAGTGCAGATGAATCATTGGCGAGACATAATTTTTACGGTAAATATAGAACTTTTGTATAATTGCTTGTATGTTACCTTGGATGCTCTGTCATAAAGTTTTAGTATAATATCCATGGACGTCTTGAATATACAAACGTCATACTTAAGCGTCATGCATTGCTTAGAAAATCGGAAAATGTTGACCTCGTTAAAGCCATTTCAGCGTTTTTTTCTAATAGTTGTCGTAACATCACTTTTAGACCAGTAAGGGTTTAGTGTGCAGTGTTCAGAGCATCCTTAATGCTAGACCTCTACCATTTAGTTTCCATTCATTAAAACATATGGAAAAAACGAACATTTTTCAAGATCCATATAAAAATACGAAATAGGAGCAGAGCAAATATAATATAATTTCACTGACTTTGCAGTTATCTTAATGTTACATCGGTAGTTAAATTAAAATATTTGCATATCCACTGCTCTCTCCCACTTTGAACATGTAGACATCAACTGCATTTGTAGCACTATAGACGCAACTGCTTTTGTATGAATGTATATGCTCTTTCACAATCGTGTAGTGTAAGCTCTACTACAATTATATAGTGTTTTGAGAAGTATATATATATGAAATGTTTCGTAAAAGGAGTAAAGATAAGTTTTTAATAATATTTTTTGGGGGAAAAATCAGAACAATTTCAATTGCTTATTTATACCCTAAAAAATCATTTTGGTCAATGTATTTAATTGTATGATAAAACATATTTAAAATTGAAGAGAACTAGCATATTTTTATTTTTTCTTGTCGTATTTTTGCATATTTGTACAAAGAACAATAACTCTTCACACTTTGGTTATAAAACATTTATAAAAAGCAAAATTCAAGAACGATTTCAATTCATAAAACAAATAGAAAAAATTAAAAAAAAATCGTATAAAAAAGCATTCTGGAGTTATAGTTATAATTAAAGCATTCTCTTTTTTATCATAAGGTTAAATTATTGATTTTTGTCAGAGGGTTTCAATAACGTTGATCGATAACGTCACATCTGCATCAAAACAAAAATTAAGAGAATGTGACGACGGCGCAGCTTGTATCTGATAACCGTGTTTTAAAAGAGGCTAACACTCTATAAATTGTTTGTGATCTATATGGAATATGCCAGTAGAGCAAGTGCTGTTCATAAAACTATCTTCACTAAATAACGTTGTTTATTTCTTAACTTATTTCTTTTGAACTGAGACATCAGATATGCATATACATATAAAGCCCATGTCTCTTATGTAAGAAAGCCTCAGATATAATATCTGTCACGTATTAAATGATAATTTTATATAAGCGGACACACACTTGGTCAGTAAAAGTGCGTTCATGGATACCCACTTTGAACGTTTGTTATATTGTCAAAAATCGAAGTATGATATACATTCTATATCTTGTAAAAACACTCTGCATGGGCGGAGACCTTTGTTCCGAATTTCACGATCCTCGGTGTGAACAGGAACTCTACCACATTAACAGAAATTCCACCACATTAACAGGAACTCTATTTTATTAGCAGGAACTCTATTATTTTATCAGAAACTCTATAAGATTGCTCAAACGGAATGGGACATTGAATCTGAAAAGAAAAACTGTATATTAAGGTTCACTGACCATCTGATGGGAGAGATAACTCCTACATTAATAAGTGTTTGTTAATTGTTTGTTTGTTTGTCTGTTACATTCATATGGCTTGTATTACATTAACAGAAACTGTATTATATTAACAGGAATTCTATTACATAAACTGGAACTCTATTACCTTAACAGTTACTTTATTACATTAACAGAAACTCTATTACATGAACAGGAACACTATCACATTATCAGAAACTCAATCACTTTAACAGGAACTCTACCACAATAATAGGAACTCTATTACATAAAGAAGATTTCTATTTTATTACCAGGAACTTTATTCGTTAACAGGAACTTTATAAGATTGCTCAGAAGGAATGGGACATTCAGGCTCAGAAGACAAATATTGTAAGTACATGTATTAAGGTTCAATAACCCCCTGATAGGAGAGATAACTCTTACTTTAATAAGTGTTTGTTGTTCTTTTTTTTTTTATCAAGTAAACATGTTGATTTTGTCAGTTTGTGAATAATTTTTCAAAAAAAAAAATAATAATAATGGAAAGTGTAAAGTTTATGTAGAGAATAGGATAGATCAGGTACTAGAAAAAGTTTTTCTCAAAATGAATGAGATACGATTTGATAAAAATTTTCCTCTCAAATAAAGTAATCCCCCGTTGTTGTTTTTATTTTCGATATCGAGTGTCGGCATGTGCATTGCTCTTTGAAAAACAGCCATATCAAAATGATACCGAGATAACGAGCAATATTCAATATCCAGAAAACAAAACAAAATAGGAGCATAGCAAACACGGACCTCCGAAACATCACAGGTTGGAACAGGTGCCCTGGAATGACCGGTTAAAAAAAACAAAAAATGAAATTTGTAAAATTGTTTATTATGGACAAAATATTGCTCATTTGAAAATGATAAACAAATTGTTTCAGGCTAAAATGCATTTTCTACCTATTGAAATTAGTGCATCATATCTTCAAATGGAGATTTTATTTTTATTTAATTTTTTTAACCTGCCATTTGGGGGGGGGGGGTTGAGGTGCGAACTTGAGAGTGAAGTTTTCGGAAAGTTAAAACTTTTTAAAACTGAATGATGACAGTAAATCTTAATTTTCTGTGATGAAAGAGATCGGGTCAAATATTTGTATATCTTTAAAATATAACCTTATTTCTTATATAACTATATTTCAGATTTAAAGCTTATTTCTCATATAAAGAAATACAGAAGATAAAAAAACATTTGTTTTAAATTGATATATCAGAAATACATATATATATATATCTCATCTCTTGTGAAAGAAAGCTTCAGGTATAATATCTGCGCAGCATTGTTAAGGCTTGAAAAAGGGGCGGGGCCTAATTTTATACAGGAAAAGTTTACTGTGACGTCACACAAAAATATCACTTTTATGTATTTCTCATAAAACCTTAAAATGAAATGACAATTTCTAACTGTATTAGCATAATAAACAGCAATAAAACTTATCAATGCATTAAAAAAGGTTCCTAGTTAACTCCTATGTAGCTGCTTATAAAGAAAACACGGATCAGGATGAACTTGTAAGCATGACGTCATTTTGGTAAAAATGACGTATTTCATGTACTGTGAGAGGCAGATTGAGGAATTTTTTAACAATGAAAAATGCGATTTATTATTAAAAGGAATATTATTTACAGGTTTTTAATAGTCGATTAATACCAATGTATATCCTTTATTTAGTGCGATTATTCATTAACTATAAAGAGAATGTATTTTATTAGTTATATCGTATTTTTATGTACAGGTTACATATATTTTACATCGATCTTACTTTCGCAAAGACATACACTGAATAGATCTTAACCATTTTTTGAATATAGATAAAGGCTATTTTCCTTAACTTGAAAAGTGTTGCTGCTTTCTTTAAATCGAGGGCGTGATTTTACAAGTACACAAAATATTTGGTAAAAGTCAAACATGATTCGACATTGGACTATTTACTTGAAAATTTAACTATTAAAACGCAAATTCTATACAAAGCAGCAATACTTTTCAGAAACTATAAAGTATGCAGAAACAATAAATAGCTTGATTTTTTTAATTTCAACTAGGGTATGCCCTTGCGATATTGAAATTTGTTAATGACTTACATTCGGTACACGAACTATGCATTCATCACGTGACAGTCCATCGATGGGACCAAACTTCATACAGTACAGAGTGGGTCAAACTATGTTATTTCCATAAGTATTTAAGTTCTGTGATAATAAAACGGCTTAATTAAAAAATTCAGTTTTTAAAAAATCCCCCTTTTTTGCAGGTCTTTTTTCCGTTGAGTTCTCATAGTAGACCTTAATATTGCTGCGAGTTTTTTTTTTTTTATAAATGATAATTACATCCAAGTTTAAACACACTTGATCTTCAAAAGTGCATTCATGGATAAACAATTTGAAAGTTTGTTATACAAAAACAAAATGTTTTTAACAATATATGTATTCTTGATGTTGTAAGCAAAACAAGTTTAAAATACATTTTTATAAGGTGAAAAATGCTATGCTATTAAAGTAAGGATAATATTCTAAATGTAATCTCTCTCCAGTTTGTGAAGATTTCCTTAAGCATGGTGTAAAAAGTTAATTATAATCACATTCTTAATGCAAAAGTATGTACAGAAAAAAAATGAAATTTTTATTGTTTAGATTTTTTATGGTACATTTCATAAATGCGAAATATATATCAAATTTTCACGAGACCGAGTCTAATTTTTTCTGCCCTAGGGATTTTGATTTTTTTTACTGTTATATTTATTGTTTTAAGACTAAAAAAAATCAAATGTTCATCGTCCCGATTTCTTTGGGGTTCATCTCAAATGCTGTCAAATTTTACAATTGAACCCTTTGGGAAAATGTTGGAGAAGCGCCAAATTATGACATTTTCTATATTTTTTGTATTTCTGATCTAGAGATTTCTTTTTCATTCAAGAAGATTGAAAGCATAGGTAAAAGTCACCAAATTGTGAAATTTAGAAAAAATGGCCATCTAGCTTGGTCTAGGAACTAATTACTAAGTTCATTTTTTCAAAGCCCAATACCTCTAAATTTGTCACTTTACAGTATGAATACACATCAGTGCAGATGAATCATTGGCGCATAATTTTTACGGTAAAAATAGCAACTTTTGTATTGCTTGTATGTTTCTTTGGATGCTCTGTCATTAAGTTTTAGTATAATATCCATGGACGTCTTGAATATACAAACGTCATTCTTAAGCGTCATGCATTTCTTAGAAAATCGGAAAATGTTGACCTCGTTAAAGCCATTTCAGCGTTTTTTTCTAATAGCTATCGTAAAAATCACCCTTTTAGACCAGTAAGGGTTTAGTGTGCAGTGTTCAGAGCATCCTTAATAGTAGACCTCTACCATTTAGTTTCCATTCATTAAAACATATGGAAAAAACGAACATTTTTCAAGATCCATATAACAATACGAAATAGGAGCAGAGCAAATATAATATAATTTCACTGACCTTGCGGTTACCTTAATGTTGCATTGGTAGTTAAATTAAAATATTTGCATATCCACTGCTCTCTCCCACTTTGAACATGTAGACATCAACTGCATTTGTAGCACTATAGACGCAACTGCTTCTGTATGAATGCATATGCTCTTTCACAGACGTGTAGTGTAAGCTCTACTACACTTATATAGTGTGTTGAGAAGCATATATTTGAAATGTTTCGTAAAAGGAGTAAAGATAAGTTTTTAATAATATTTTTTGGGGAATAAATCATAACAATTTCAATTGCTTATTTATACTTTGAAAAATTTCATTTTGGTCAATGTATTTGATTGTATAATAAAACATTTTTCAAATTGAAGAGAACTGGCATATTTTTAAGGTCTTCCGTTTCATAGTGATTCTACTGTTTTTTCTTTTTAAGGTCTTCCGTTTCAGACGGAAGACCTTATAGTGATTCTACTGTTTTTTCTTTAAGGTCTTCCGTTTCAGACGGAAGACCTTATAGTGATTGTACTGTTTCTTTTTATTATTATAATGTTTTTCCCCTTTTCTTGTAAATCGGATTTCTCAGAGATGGCTGGGCGGATTTTCTTGAAATTTTCATGGATGATAGAGAATAAAAATACGCTCAGGTATTTTTTTCATTTTTTCAAAATTCACTTCCGTTCGTCAGATTTGTCCGATTTCTTGTTTTTCCAGAAATATTTTGTCATAGTCATATCTCAGAAACGGTAAGAGATGAAGACACCAAACTTACATGAGTAATAGATCTTGATAAGTAGGCGAGCCCATTTGGGTTAAGATCGTCCGCCGTCACTTCCGGTCGTCACAGGAAGTGATCAAAGAAATCGAAAATTTCAACTTTTCTTTTTTGAAACTTTTTTTGCATCACATTATAGCATCTTGTTTGTAGTTTCGAAAATATCAGTCCCACCGGAAACAAAAAACGACAACTTCCGGTTATAAGAGAAAAACTGCATATTTTCAGTATTTTTCTTTCCCATAAATATTTTTTATAGATAAAGTATTTGTAATGATTTTTGGATATGTTATTCAGACTGCAAATGTCTACAGTAACGTCAAATATCTTTGTAAAATTCACTTCCGGTCGCGTGATTTCCTGTCCTCAAAATGAGAAGTTATTATAGCTATATCTCGTAAACGGTGAGAGATGAAGAAACAAAACTTATAGAAGTGGTAGATCTTGATGAGAAGGCAAAATCATATGGGTATAGATTGTCCGCCGTCACTTCCGGTCGTCGCAGGAAGTGGTCAAATAAATAAAAAATTTCAACTTTTCTTTCATGAAAGTGTTATAGCATCACATTATAGCATCTTATTTGTAGTTTTGAAATATTTCAGTACCACCGGAAACAAAGAAAGACAACTTCCGGTTATAAGAGGGAAACTACATAATTTCAGTATTTTTCTTTCCAATAAATATCATTTATCTATAAAGTATTTGTAATGATTTATGGATATGTTATTAAGACTGCAACTGTCTACATTAACGTCAAGAATTTTTGCAAAACTCACTTCCGGTCGCGTGATTATCGGTCCTCAAAATGAGAAGTTATCATAGGTAGATCTCGTAAACGGTAAGAGATTAAGACACCAAACTTAATGAAGTGGTTAATCTTGATCAGTAGACAAAAACAGTTAGAATAAGATTGTCCGTCGTCACTTCCAGTCGTCACAGGAAGTGATCAAAGAAATCATAAATTTCAGCTTTTCTTTTTTGGAATACTTTTTAGCATCACACTATTGCATCTTAATTGTTGTTCCGATATATGTCCGTCCCAAAAGAAACAAAAACAGCATCTTTCGGTTATGAGAGAAAAACTTTATAAATTGAGTATCATACTATCTCATAAATATATTTTATAGAATGAGCATTTGAAATGATTTTAGACACGTTATTCAGATTGCAAATGTCTCGAGTAAGTACAAATATCTTTTTAAAAATTGACTTCCCGTCACTTGATTTCTGGTCCTCAAACTGAGTAGTAAGCAAAGCCAGATCTTAGCAATGGTAACAGACCAAGACAATAAACTTATATGAATAATAAACCTTGGAGAGTGGGCTACAGATATTGGGATAAATGCCTCCGACGTCACTTTCGGTCGTCACAAGAAGTGATTTAAAAAATCGAAAATTTCAACTTTTCTTCCATTTTTTTTTTGCATTACATTATTGCATCTAATCAGTAGTTTTGAAATACGCCAACCCCACCAAAATCAAAACAAAAAACCAATTTCCGATTATAAGAAATAAAACTGCGTCAAGACCAAAAGGTCAAGGTCATTGGAAAAGTATTAAAATTGCTTATATATGTCTTTCCCTCAAAAGACCTTAGATATTTGACCTTTGACCTTGACCCTTACTCAATAGTTAAAAATATTTTTATTATATTTAGCTTAATTCAGCTTCAAGTGTTAAACTCAAGTTAAAAAGGTTTTTTATGATCTTGACCTTGATAAATGACCTTGTCCTTTATCCCCATTCACCCAAAGGTCACAATCAAGCTTGAGTTCGTGGACATATTTACATCTCTCACTTTAACAAATACTTATATACCCCCCTTTTTTTTCTCTTTAAAAAAATTAATACCAACATACAAAATTTTTGTATAACTCAAACGACATGACATATCGACATGAAATTTAAGGACTGCAGTAGAAGACACATTAAAGAAAGTATTCCGAGAGTGTAACGGTGAGTCTCTGAAGTATTTAATGAAATTCTAATAAGTATCGGAAAAAACTATATTTTTTTCTGTCTGAAATCTAGGTGCTGATGGGAATAAAAATGAATTAAAACTTGCATTGGCTATTTCTCCAGTTTTTGTCAACAGCATTCGATTCTCTTGCTCTAATACGAAATTTAAACACCAAGTATTCTTGATTTCTTTTATATGTAGAATTTATTTCAATTTTATTTACATTTAATATTAATTAAAGGAATCTCGGAAATGACAATTTTTCCTATCAAATGAATTTCTAAGCAATTCAGATAGATTGCAGTTATCTCGCTTTGAACTTTGCAGTGTTGAGAAAATGCCCGTGACTCACAAATTATGACAACAAATTACATGTAATCTGCCTAGTAGAGTCCACATGTACCAAAAATGCACCCTGGGACTACCCAGATTTTGGTTTGTTTTTCCGAGCAGGGTAAAACTCCCAGTATTCTGTAACTCAATCTATGCCCTAAAGAAAATTCACCAATAGATATGGGGTCACTCACCTTCTTCTAAGGCTTACGGCTTTTCAGCTTAATTTCCTCTGCAATTGACCACGTGTATTAATTTCGCATTTACAGGTCTGTATATGCTAGGTGTCATAATAATACCTACATGTTGCACTGTAAATGTGTCTCATAATTATTCTAATCATTTTCCTACATGCAATATTACATCAAACAGGGAATATCTCAGTTTTTTAAGAAATTTGACCGGGACTTTACTACGAAACTTTTTCTTTCGATTCGAAACTATTTCCTTCAACCTTAAAATGATAAGCTTACAAAATACCTCAAATGTTGTGGAATTTGTTGGCTCAGTGGTTAGCGTGTCCGACTTTCCAACTAATGGTTTTGGGATCGAGACCAGATGGAGGAATTATTTTTTTTTTTGTTGTTGTTTAAATAGAAAAATATCCTTCTTACAGAAAAAAATAGAGGAGAACGGAAGACCTTATTTGTTGCTGTAGCAACAAGAGTTTCTAGTTCTATTATTATTATTATTATTATTATTATTTTGCCTTTTTGTTTTGACGATTTCTCAGAGATGACCGAATGGATTCAGATGAAATTTTCAGGGATGATAGAAAGTTAAAATATCTTTCAAATGCAGTTTTCTGTTTTTCAAAATTCACTTCCGGTCGTCAGTTATGTCCGATTTCCGCTTTTTTTCAAAAAAGTTTTGTCCGAGTCATATCTCAGAAACGGTAAAAGATTAAGACACCAAACTTATATGAGTAATAGATCTTGATAAGTAGGCAAAACCAATCGGGTTAACATCATCCGCCGTCACTTCCGGTCGTCACAGGAAGTGATCAAAGAAATCGAAAATTTCAACTTTTCTTTTTTGAAACTTTTTTGCATCACATTATAGCATCTTGTTTGTAGTTTCGAAATATATCAGTCCCACCGGAAACAAAAACGGCAACTTCCGGTTATAAGAGAAAAACTGCATATTTTCAGTATTTTTCTCTCCCATAAATATTTTTTATACATAATGTATTTGTAATGATTTTTTGATATGTTATTCAGACTGCAAATGTCTACAGTATTGTCAAATATCTTTGTAAAATTCACTTTTGGTCGCGTGACCTCCGGTCCTCAAAATGAGAAGTTATCATAGATAGATCTCCTAAACGGTAAAAGATTTAGACACCAAACTTATCTAGAGTGATAGATCTTGATGAGTAGGCAAAATCAGCTGTGATAAGATCGTCCGCCGTTACTTCCGGTCGTCACAGGAAGTGCTCCAAAAAATCGAAATTTTCAACTTTTTTTTCATGAAACTGTTTTAGCATCACATTATAGCATCTTATTTGTAGTTTTGAAATATTTCAGTACCACCGGAAACAAAAAAAAGACAACTTCCGGTTATAAGAAGGAAACTACATAATTTCAGTATTTTTCTTTCCAATAAATATCATTTATTTATAAAGTATTTGTAATGATTTTTGGATATGTTATTCAGAATACAACTGTCTACATTAACGTTAAGAATTTTTGCAAAACTCACTTCCGGTCACGTGATTTCCTGTCCTCAGAATGAGAAGTTATCATAGCTAGATCTCGTAATCGGTGAGAGTTAAAGAAACCAAACTTAATAAAGTGGTTAATCTTGATGAATAGGCAAAAACAATTAGGATGAGATCGTCCGCCGTCACTTCCGGTCGTCACAGGAAGTGATCAAAGAAATCATAAATTTCAACTTTTCTTTTTGGAATACTTCTTGGCATCACACTATTGCATCGTAATTGCTGTTACGATATATGTCTGTTCCAAAAGAAACAAAAACAGCAACTTCCGGTTATGAGAGAAAAACTTTATAAATTGAGTATAATACTATCCCATAAATATATTTTATAGAATGTAAATTTGAAATGATTTTAGATACGTTATTCAGATTGCAAATGTCTCGAGTAACTACAAATATCTTTTTAAAATAATAATTTCCAGTCACGTGATTTCAGGTCCTCAAACTGAGTAGTAAGCATAGCCAGATCTTGGCAATGGTAACAGATCAAGACAATAAACTTATATGAATAATAAACCTTGAAGAGTGGGCAACAAATAGGGATAAATGCCTCCGACGTCACTTCCGGTCGTCACAAGAAGTGATTTTAAAAAAATCGAAAATTTCAACTTTTTTCACTTTTATTTTTTGCATTACATAATTGCATCTAATCAATATTTTTGAAATATGTCAACCCCACCAAAAACAAAGCAAAAAACAACTTCCGAATATAAGAAATAAAACTACGTAAAGATCAAAAGGTCAAGGTCATTGGAAAAGTATTAAAATTGCTTATATATGTCTTTCCCCCAAATGACCTTGACCTTAGACTTTGATATTTGACCTTGACCTTTGACCTTGACCCTTACTCAATAGTTAAAAAAATCTTTATTATATTTAGCTTGATTCAGCTTCAAGTATTAAACTCAAGTTTATAAGGTTTTTATTACCTTGACCTTTGACCTCAATAAATGACCTTGACCTTTAACCCCATTCACCCAAAGGTCACAATCAAGCTTGAGTTCGTGGACATATTGACATCTTTCATCTTAACAAATACTAATATACCCCCTCCCCCTTTTTTCTCTTGAAAGAAATCAATACCAACATAGAAAAAAATTGTATAACTCAAACGACACGACATATCGACATGAAATTTAAGGATTGCAATAGAAGACATATCAAAGAAAGTGTCCTGAGGATGTGACGGTGAGTCTCTGAAGTATATAATGAAATTCTAATGTGTATCGGAAAAACTACATTTTTTCTGTCTGAAATCTAGGTGCTAATGTGCATAAAAATTAATCAAAGCTTGCATTGGCTATTTCTTCAGTTTTTGTCAACAGCATTCGATTCTCCTGCTTTAATGCAAAATTTTAATACCAAGTATTCTTGATTTCTTTTATATGTAGAATTTATTTCAATTTTATTTACAACATTAATTGAATGAAACTGGGAAATAACAATTTTTCCTATCAAAGGAATTTCTACGCAATTCAGATAGGTTAGATAGATTGCAGTTATCTCGCTTTGTACGTTGCAGTGTTGAGAAAATGCCCGTGACTCACAAATTATGACAACAAATTACATGTAATCTGCATAGTAAAGTGCACATATACCAAAAATGCACCCCGGGACTACCCAGATTTTGGTTTGTTTTTCCGAGCAGGGTAAAACTCCATGTATGCTGTAACTCAATCTATGCCTTCAGAAAATTCACCAATTGATATGGGATCATTCACCTTCTTCTAAGGCTTACGGCTTTTCAGCTTAATTTCCTCGGCAACTGACCACGTGTATTAGTTTCGCATTTACAGCTCTGTATATGCTAAGTGTCATAGTAATACCTACATGTTGCACATCATTTTTTTTAGCAAGCACTCTGATTCACTGCAAAGTGTCTCATAATTATTCTAATCATTTTTCTACATCAAAAATCACATCAAACAGGGAATATCTCAGTTTTTAAAGAAATTTGACCGGGACTTTACTACGAAACGTTTTCGTTCACTACGAAACTATTTCCTTCAACCTTAAAATAATAAGTTTACAAAATACCTTTAATGTTGTGGAACTAGATGGCCCAGTGGTTAGCGTGTTCGACTTTCATACTAATGGTTCTGGGATCGAGCTCAGATGGAGGAATTTTTTTTTTTTTTTTTGCATTTTGTCTATTTTTTATTTGTCTTTTTTTTATATAGAAAAATATCCTTCTTAGCAACAAGATAAATATTAGAAGAATTGGAAGACCCTTATTTGTTGCTGTAGCAACAAGAGTTTAGCGATTCTACTGTTTTTTTTATTATTATTTTTTTTTCCCTTTTTGTTTTGACGATTTCTCAGAGATGACTTGATGGATTCTCATGAAATTTTCAGAGATGATAGAGAATAAAAATACCCCGAGACGTTTTTTTCAGTTTTTCAAAATTCACTTCTGGTCGTCAGATATGTCCGATTTCCGCATTTTTCAGAAAAGTTTTGTCCCAGTCATATCTCAGAAACGGTAAGAGATGAAGACACCAAACTTATATGAATAATAGATCTTGATAAGTAGGCAAAACCATTTGGGTTAACACAGTTCTCCGTCACTTCCCTTCGTCACAGGAAGTGATCAAAGAAATCGAAAATTTCAACTTTTCTTTTTTGAAACTTTTTTTGCATCACGTTATAGTATCTTATTTGTAGTTTCAAAACATGTCAGTCCCACCGGAAACAGAAAACGACAACTTCCGGTTATAAGAGAAAAACTGTATATTTTCAGTATTTTTCTTTCCCATAAATATTTTTTATAGATAAAGTATTTTTAATGAATTTTGGATATGCTTTTCAGACTGCAAATGTCTACAGTAACGTCAAATATCTTTGTAAAATTAACTTCCGGTCGCGTGATTTCCTGTCCTCAAACTGAGAATTTATCATAGCAAGATCTCGTAAACGGAAAAAGATTAAGACATCAAACTTAAATAATTTGTAGATCTTGATGAGTAGGCAAAAACAATTTGGATAAGATTGTCTGCCGTTACTTCCGGTCGTCACAGGAAGTGTTCCAAAAAATCAAAATTTTCAAATTTTCTTTTATGAAACTTTTTTAGCAAAAACAGCAACTGATGTTATAATATCTTATTTGTATTTTTAAAATATATCAGTACCAACCTTAAAATGATAAGTTTAAACAAAAACGTCAACTTCCGGTTTTAAGCCTAGAAAAACTTCATAATTTTTGCAGTATTTTTTTTTTAAATAGAAAAATATCCTTCTAAATATTTCTTATACATGATATATTTGTAACGATTTTTGGATATATATCACACTGCAAATGTCTACAGGAAGGTCAAATATCTTTTTTCAGTTATTCAATTCACTTCCGGTCGTCAGATATGTGATTTTCTTTTTTCAAAAAAAGTTATCATAGCTAGATCTCGTAAACGATAAGAGATTAAGACACCAAACTGTTTCAAGTAGTAGATCTTGATTTGTAGGCAAAACCAGTTGGGATAACACAGTCCGCCGTCATTTCCGGTTGTCACAGGAAGTGATCAAAGAAATCGAAAAATTCAACTTTTCTTTTTTGTTTTTTAGCATCACATTATAGCATCTTATTTGTGGTTTTGAAATATGATCGTATCAACGGAAACAAAATCGACAACTTCCGGTTATAAGAGAAAAACTAAAAAAATTTGAGTATTTTTCTTTCCCATAAATATTTTTATAGTTAAAGTATTTGTAATGATTTTTGGATATGTTATTCAGGTTGCAAGTGTCTACAGTAATGTCTAAAATCTCAGTAAAATTCACTTTCGGTCGCGTGACTTCCTGTTCTCAAAATCAGAAGTTATCATTGCTAAATCTCGTTAACGGAAAAAGATTAAGACACCAAACTACTACAATTGGTAGATCTTGATGAGTAGACAAATCCTTTGAGTTTAAGATCATCCACCGTCATCCGGTTGTCACAGGAAGTGATCAAATAAATCAAAAATTTTCAACTTTTCTTTTATGAAACTTTTTTGAATCTTTCTTATTTTTATTTTTAAAATATATCAGTCCAACCGGAAACAAAAACGTACCTTATAGCTTCTTACTAGTAGTTTTGAAATATGTATGTAATCACACTGGAAACAAAAACGTCACTTTGACTTCCGGTTATGAGAGAAAAACTGCATAAATTGAGTTTCTTACTATCCAAAACCAGTAAATATCTTTTATAGGAAAAGAGTATTTGAAATGATTTTGGGACTTATGTTATTCAGTATCTGAAAATGTCCGGTAGAGAAACCTCAAAATGAGACCTTTGACCCTTACTTTTTAAAAAGTAATAAAGCAATATTCATTACCTTTTTCTAGATTAAGCTTCAAGTGTTTATCTCAAGTTTACTCTCTCTCTCTCTCTCTCTCTCTCTCTCTCTCTCTGATGAACTTGACCTTTGACCTTGATAAATGACCTTGTTCTTTGGCCCCATTGACCCAAAGGTCACAATCAAACTTACGGTCGTGGAGGTATTTGCAACTCTTACTCTAACAAATGCTTATAAAATATCCCCTCCTTTCTCTAAAATCAAAACAAAACAATCAATACCAACTTGAGAAAATGTCTTCAAGTCAAACGAAACGAAATATCGGCATAAGATTTGTAATAAAAGAAAGAAGAGACCTGAAAGAAAGTGTCCTGAGAGTTTTAAGGTGAGTCTCTGAAGTATTTTGAAATTCTAGTGAATATCGGCAAAATCTGCATTTTTTTCTGTCTGAAATTAAGTTATTGCTTAGCATTAAAAATTAATTAAAACTCGTATTGAATATTTCTGCAATTATTGTTAATATCATTCGATTCTCCTGCTCCATTACGGCATTTTAATACCAAGTATTCTTGCTTTCTTAGGTGTATGGAATTTATTTTAATTTTATTTAGATTTAAATATGAATCGGCTGAAACTCGGAAATGACGATTTTTCATATCAATTAAATTTCCACGCAATTGAGATAGGTCAATTGCAGTTACCCCGCTTGATACGATATGGTGTTGAAAAAATGCACATGACTCACTCACTCTTTTTCCGGGATTTGAATTAACTCTGCAACTGACCACGTGTATTAGTTTCGCTTTACAACTCTGTATATGCTAAGTGTCATTGCTTCACTGCAAATGTGTCCCATAATTATTCTAATCATTTTCCTACATACAATATCACATCAAACAGCCAATATCTCAGTTTTTTAAGAAATTTGACCGGGACTTTACTACGAAACTATTTCTTTCACTTCGAAACTATTTCCTTCAACCTTAAAATACTAAACTTACAAAATACCTGAAATGTTGTTGAAGTTGGTGGCTCAGTGGTTAGCGTGTCCGACTTTCATACTAATGGTTTTGGGATCGAGACCAGATGGAGGAATTGATATCTTTTTTTTTTTTTTTTTTGCATTTTGTTTTTTTTTTAAAATACAAAAATATTCTTCTTACAGATAAAAGAGGAGAACGGAAGACCTTATTTGTTGCTGTAGCAACAAGAGTTTCTAGTTCTTATTATTTTTTCTTATCGTATTTTTGCATATCTGTACAAAGAACAATAACTCTTCACACTTTGGTTATAAAACGTTCATAAAAAGCAAAATTCAAGAACGATTTCAATTCATTAAACAAATACATGTAGAAAAAAAATAAAAAAAATCATATAAAAAAAGCATTCTGGAGTTATAATTATAATTAAAGCATTCTCTTTTTTATCATAAGGTTAAATTATTGGTTTTTGTCAGAGGGTTTCAATAACATTGATCGATGACGTCACATCTGCATCAAAACAAAAATTAAGAGAATGTGACGACGGCGCAGCTTGTATCTGATAACCGTGTTTTAATAGAGGCTAACACTTTATAAATTGTTTGTGATTTATTAAAGAAAAGATAAATGAACAGGTATACTAATTTTAAAGCCGTGTGGTTTTCTTTACTGAGGACAACAGGCCACATCCTTATGTAAGCCAGAATTTCCTTAGATATTCTTGACATCACAAAGAATGCAAATATAAGTAATAAACAACGATTATTTAGTTAACATGGCATTATGAATAGCAATAGCTCTGCTGGCATATTTTCCATGATGCACTAGCGAGCATCATGGAATATGCCAGCAGAGCAAGTGCTATTCATAACGCCATCTTCACTAAATAACGTTATTTATTTCTTAACTTATTTCTTTTGAACTGAGACATCAGATATGAATATACATATAAAGCCCATGTCCCTTATGTAAGAAAACCTCAGATATAATATCTGTCACTTATTAAATGATAATTTTATATAAGCGGACACACACTTGGTCAGTAAAAGTGCAATCATGGATACCCACTTTGAACGTTTGTTATATTGTCAAAAATCGAAGTATGAAATACATTCTATATCTTGTAAAAACACTCTGCATGGGCGGAGACCTTTGTTCCGAAGTTCACGATCCTCGGTGTTTTTGAAAGACTTATTCACACGTTAGACAAGAAGTAGGATTTTTATTGACACTGTAGACAAGAAGGAGGATTTTTATTCACACTGTAGACAAGAAGGAGGATTTTTATTCCTGTAGGTAAAATCACATAGAGATTCAACCAAAATGAAAAGGAAATGAAGTTTTATATTATTAGTCCCATACCGGTGAAACCAAAGGAATTAAATGTTTCCTCTGCATCCGTCCTTCCGCCCACCCCTCTGTATATCTGTCCGTCTATCTGTCCCTCTGCCCCTCTGTCTGTCTATCTGTCCCACTTGGTTTTCTGCATTTTTTTCTTCATTAAAACAGGCAGATTTTGAGCTGGTTTTTTGTATATATGTAATTATATTTTGATCAGTTGCAGATCAAGTTTAAATTTTGTTACGCTTCAATGCTTCTCACATTTGTTCTAAATGCTTGCAGACATCGAGCTTGATGAGCTATAAATCAATTTTGATTTTTGTTCCGCTTCAATATTCTTTTATAAAACTGTGGAATTTTCAATTCTAAAGGGAACCCGTTTACACTTGTCGGTAGCGGACTAGTATTGCTAATGCAACACGCTCACAAAACTTTAAATTTCAGATTTTTTTCCTTAAATAATCCGAACCGAAATTAATTCTTAACAGTTATGTTCCTGAAATTAATTTTTAACAATTAGGATCTTGTTGTAAAAGGTGGAAAAGCAGGGGATCAATGGTTCTCACAACATAGATGCAGAAGATCCGGCCTGTAGTAACTGGTTACGATTCGTTAATTCTCCCGCCAAATATCAACAGGAAAATGTCATTCCTATAACGTGCGAGAGCATCATCTTCTATATGACGTCACGTGACGTAGAGCCGGGTGAATAGCTTCAGGTATGGTATGGTGACGGATATGCGAGGATTTTAGGCGTAAACCGCACACATCCGGGTAACATAACAATAAAATACATTCTGTGGTTAATTGTTTACATGTGGGTATTTAAAGTATCTACTTATCACATAATTTGACTATGTACAATGTGGTCATTAAAACATTTTAATGGCATGATGTTGTTTCTTGGGAGGTTTTTAGGCGTAAACCCCATACATCTTGGTATATAATTAAGCAATTGCTTTCAATTGTAGCACATGGATACAATAACAAGAAATATTTTTTTGTCAAATTTCTCTTATATACATTTGAATAAAAAAAATTAGATACTCTTTCATAAAAAATTATGTAGATTATATTTAAACATCTTTGATAAAAAGTGAGATAGATTTTTTTTTTTTTTGCATTCTACAGGTCTGATTTTAAACTTTATGAAAAAGAACTTCTTTCGAATTTCATCCAAAAAACATTATTTTTGAATCGAACACCACCTAACTGTTCTTATTTTTCTTTTTTTTTTTTTACAGCATACAGGATGTTAAGCAACAATTCATATTGTATCATATTGTATCGGTGGTGTTTCATACGTGAGAATGATATTTTTCTCTTGCCTTTTTCTGCAGAAGTTGATCTCAACAGTTCATTTGCGTTCTGTGCCAATGTTTTGACATTTGACGACAACAAAAGACTCATTTTTTGATAATTGGACACATGTGACGTATCAGAACGGGAATACTAACAACGAGGGTGAGATGGAATTTGACCCAATCTTTGGCCTCATTTTGACTTATCATAACGACGGTAGGTGGCGCTTGGTGACTGAGAGAAACTACACCTACTATACAGGAGAAGACGGACTAAAACTCCCCTTTATTTATTATTAAGTTTGATACTATTTTGAAGAAATTTTCAGGAATTTAATCTTAACCATAACTAATAAATGGCTAAATCACGTGATATCATACTCCGCGCACACATTTATTAAGCACAGTGAAAAAAAGTTCAAAATAATCTAAAAGTGTCTTTTCAAATTAATGTAGAGAATTCGTTTCCTCGGAAGAGATCTAGATTCATCCTCATGATTTAAGGTTAACTATTTATAGCTTCTCTTTATGTTCGCAAGGAAACTTAAAACTAGGATCGCTTCTTATCATTCCATCATTAAATATTAAATCAATCTGACCTGTTTTTTCATAAGAAATATTTTGATATACAATAAATTTATATAGAACCATTTATTTTAACAAAAACGTCATTGTTCACGAACGTTTTGGACAACCCTCGTATACCCAATGTTCTTTATATATATATATATATAAACATCTTAATTGCCATTCTCTGTAACCGCTTAAACTTCGTTGCCACGCATGGTCACCGATTTTGATGAAACTTCACCCATGCTTAGTACTTGACACCAGAAACAAATATCAAACAAAATTTCGTTGTTAAGTGTCTCGGTTGCTATGGCAACATCCGGAAAAGTTTGAAAAATCGAGATTTTCAGCCACTTTAAATCCTGACTGTGGCTTAATAAAAACTAGAAAAAGCAAATAAACCATTCTAACAAAAACATGACACCTTGATGTCACTTATACTGTGAAGAAACTGTTTAGAATATATCTCTAAGTAAGTGGTAACCAAGGGTACATTTGGAATACATTTAAAATGCTGAAATATGCTGAAAAACACTCCATATTCACTAATGGTAGGTGTTACATGCTAAAACTCAATCATTGACTTAAGAAAAACAATGAAAATGTTTGACCTTAAGTATATAAGTATAAGCAATATTATTCTATAAATAACTTTTATGGTTGCCATGGTAACACAGTGTAACCATGCAAAACCAGTAACTAAGATTGGGTTAATGCTACTGTCTTGAGGAAAAACATGAAAATTCAAGACTGGCAAATATGCATCCTTAGGACCTTGCAACACCAAAACCATAAGAAAAATTGGGTATAATTGCTACTTTGTAGTGTTACCATGGAAACAAAGTACCAGTGCTTAAAAGTGAATTTTTTTCAGCTGCATTAAGAGTTAAATTGTCATTTAATCAAGAAACAAATTAAAGAGCTCAGCTGGAATAGTCTTATCTGTTCGAACTGAAGTTAAATATCATATATTGATAAAATTTGATGAATAAAACAACACTGTTGCTCTGGTTACCAAGAAGGGAAAATGTTCGATTTTTTGAACTTTATATCAATATTAAACCCTGTGTGCCAACTTCTTACATCCACTTAGAGATTGGATGATAGTCAAAATTAAAAGTCAAGTTAGCTGTTAATAAATATCAATCATAAAAGTTTTGGGAATCTACATTTAAGGGTACGTATCCAAGGAAACAAAATATTTTTCAGGTTTTTAAGCATATATTTTCTGCTTATTTCCATAGCAACGCTCTATTTAAAGAATCTAACCTGAATTTTTTGAAATGGGAAAATTTGGAGCACACCAACATCTTATAAAATTGATCATTAGGTATGAGGAAATGTGCTTTTTTTTAAAGATAGGATCATATTTAAACATACATAGTGTTACTTTGAAGGCTCTCTGGGGCATAAAAACCTTGGCAACCATTGCCAACCAAACTGAAATATCATATTTTTTCTTGGTATGTGTTTCAAGGCTCTTTTTTCTATTATTTGGTAACATTTCATCCTATAACTGCTTTTCATTTTTACGAGTATGACTTCATAAAATTCAATGAATATTTTTTTTACTTTTGAATACTTTGTTACCATAGTAACGTATGTAATAGTTGATTTACCAAACATGTTTATCATGCATTTGAGACATCTTACCTTCAACTTTTGGAAACAGTCATTAACAATTGCTTGCTTTGCCGCAAATGTTTACTATGGGGCTCTAAACATGTTAAAAAATGCCATTTTTCGAACTTTAAGACATGTTGCCATGGTAACTATAAAACATAGCAACCAATTTTGCCTGATTTCAGTTCAGGGTATCAATGCCTTTTATCATAGAGAGTTTGGAGAAATTCTGAGACTATGCGTGCCACAGCTCTTATATAAAATTTCAAATCATTACAGAGAATGGCTCTTAACATCTTTATTACAATGAAACCTTTCTTATCCGACATGCAGGGGGAAGAGAGATCACAGATATATGTGTCGGAATAAACAAGGTATAGTATTGCAGCGTGTAAAGATCGTTGACATAAGTATAAATGAGAAATGAAATTGAATGGCAGAAATCACAGTAAAGCGTATTGCACATATGTCTGATCAAACAGATTCCACTGTAATAGGTTTAACAATAAAGTAATTTTCATCCTAATTCTCCGCCCAGACATCTTCAAGTATCAGTGTTTGCTAAAAAGAACGAAATATTTCTAATTTCAAATTTATTACAACATATATTAAGTACATTTTTTTCCTTAATACATTCAGTATCGCTTTACCGAAAACATATCTGTTTACATGTTTGTTATTAGATGTTAAATATTAAAAAAAGAACTCAGCGATAAACCTTATTTTAAAATCGTCTCTTGAGAGTTTGCATAACCCATGGATGATCTTTCATCTGTAAAATTGAAATAAATTCATACTTCACAGATACATGTAAGAGGTGTTAAGAAAGTTAATTCCATGATGAAATATTTTCAAAGATTTCAAAATAGTGCTTAAGTAAAGAGATAAATTTTCAAATCTGACAAAATCACAATAGTGTGCCTAAGATTTAAAGCATTTCATTTCTAGCAGGAAGTTATGGAATTGTTCATCCATATGAAAATATATGCATGATAGAAATGCTGGTCATTTTGAGTGAAAAAAAGGTTAAATTACTTTTGTTTCTTCATAGGTTATCTTGCATCAGACAAGCTTTAACGTAGGTATAACAACGATATATCAGTTTTCAACAGAATAGGTTTGTCATTTTGAAATGTTCAAAAGATTTGATGATTTTTGCATAGTATGTATTTGAAAGGATGTTCTGACTTGTGTGCTTAAGATATGTCACAAATGTACGTCATCCCTGATGTTTTCTGAACATACATCATCTGTTTTAACACCTGCCCTCCGCTTATTGATTTAACAAAAGACAAAACATTATCAGCAGCCAAAACGAACTCTGTAAACATGAAATATCACAAATTGTTAATATCTTCTCATCGTATTTCTTTTCAAAAAAAAAAAAAAAATATGTGGAACGAACTTTCATAACACCCTTTATAATAGCATATTTTTTCTATTAAAAAGGTTTATAAATGAAATTTTCATAGTAATACAAAAGTAAAAAAAAAAAAACCTGATTATTAATATTTAATGAAATTTACCTAGTTCCGTCTGATCATCATGGTGGTGCCCTTCACTGACGTCCCATTCCTTACTGTGGGATACCATGGATCAACCCAGGATCCCGGGGACCAGGGACCGTTAAGGTATGTGTAGGTACAGGCGTTAAACCACCAGCCTCCTATGTAGTTAGCAGCACAGTTAGCAAAACTAGACCTGTCGTTATCTCTGTCCGGGGTGGAGAATGCCATCCCAGACAGATCACGCCAAGAATAACCTGTATCTAACATAGAGTTACCTGTAAAGGACAAAAAAGGAATCACAGACATAATTGATTTATTTATCTGCAATCTAATTGTTAATAATACTTGTAATACTGAGAAACTTCTACGACAGATGACTTTAGGTGCTGGAAAGGGCGATAATATTTATGTAGTTCAGTCCTAGAATCCCAGGTGTCTATCATACTGGCACCTGAAGAATTAGAGAAAATATATAACAGAGATAATAATCATTAATTTACGTCACATTAAACTTAATACTGAAGTACATCTGAGATACACAGTTTGACGTGTTGTTTCTTGTAAAGAGAGAAAAAGAATACAAGCCAACATAACACTGCGCAATTCATATAGCATCCTTTCCAGTGTAACAATAAACCACGGGGGTGTTACACTTGTAAAGCATGGTATTTTTTAGGAGGGGGGTTAAAGGTCATTGGAAATATAAGAAAACATGAATAAATGAAATATTCATATATGTCAGAGACCGCGCCTTAAAACATGTATGAAATACAATACGTAGTAACTCCTTCATAATTCTAAGATATGATGTATCTGTAAATGTTTTGGAATATTAGATTTTCATTAAATAAAGCATTGGTATTGTAAATGTGAAACGCGTTTAGATGTTTTGAATTTGCCTTTTTAATTTTTTCTTTATTTGAATATTTATCAGATCATTTTTTATCATCAAATTTTCGTAAACTTCTTTGACATCTAAGATTAATGACGCTCTGTAAACTTCCTATTTTGTAGTATTTTAAATGTGAAATACTAGATTTTCATTTAGTAAGGAAAAGGTATAGTAAAAATGAAACACATTGAGTTCTTTTGAATTTGTTTTTTTCTAATTTTAATATATTTCAGAGCAAATGGTTTTTCCTTTATCATCAATTCTTTTGTGAATATGTTGACATAATAGATCATTTAAACTCTGTAAAATTCTTTCTCCGTAGAAGTTAACATGTGAAAATTTTACCAGAAAACCCAAGCTGAATAATAATGGTTGAGCGAATGTAATTACTGGAATTTGTTGGGTTAAAATAATAGCATATTTTTCTTTGTATTTAAAATATATAATTTGAAATTTAAGCTACTTGACAATGTCTGCTGAATTCTTGAATTGTACCTGTAAATGACATTCTGAATTATTAAACATGTTTGATTAGCGTGAAATCAAAAACCTATACAGGATATCAGAAAAAAACCACTTAATGATATTTCAATACAGAAAAGTATAATTGGGATGAAATACGTAATCTGAACCCAATTTTTAGATATTAACTTGGATACACTTACCTAAGGTCCCCGTGGCAGGTCCTGTAAGAAAAAGTTGATATTTTCCAGCTTCGTTGGAGACTGAGAATCCGTCGTACATTTCATAGAGTGTTGTGCCATTCTGGAGAGTGATGGACACATAAAGGGAGGAGATGCATTCTTTTGTTAACTGGTGGATTACATCATTTCCTATATTAAGATATATTTGAAATCAGCTTGAAGGTCCATTGTAATACAATTAATTTCTTTAAAAAAAAATATCAACTTATTTTTCCTGAATTTTAGACAATAATGCTAAATTTGGTCTTGTACAAATATGCCGCTAAATGATTTTCTTCTCTTCTATTTTCCCTTCTATTTTTGAGATATGAATTAAACACGGTATTTGAATATAACCAGTCTTTAATTCAGATCTTTATTAAGTTTTAATTTTTTACTTGCCTTAGGATTTTTTTTCCTTCAAACTTTGAAGGAATAAAAAGTTCTGATTTGAAAGTGATTTACACTTACCAACCCATACATTCTGTCCTGGTGAACCAAATCCAATTTTATATTCCATCCAGTTCCTGTCAAAGCTCACCGAGCCGTCTACGCGTTTCTGAATGGCCTTTTGAAAATTAAAATGCATTACAATACAATCTATTGCTTCGAACAATCATAGGATCCATATGTTATGATATAAACTCAAAATATTCATTATTTTTATCTTAAAATATTAAAACAGAAACAATGTGAGTTATATAATGTACTTTTAATTTAAGAAAAAATTAAATACCGTCCATCCCCCGCCCATTGTCGTCATATCGCAGTACACACGGACAGGACTGGTAATGGTCCCATAGGGGTATATATCATACACCCCTGTACTAGTTTGTCCTTCTTCACAAATATCTTTACAATCTTTGGGCATGGCGGAGAAAACACAATCTAAAAAAAGGGCGAGATCATATTTTGCGTATGTACAAGAAGTGAGAAGATATATAATGCTCACATGATAAATGAATATCAATTGTTGAAGCTAAAATGTTGACTACATGTACAAAACAGATTAGGTTGAACAGTTCTCCATTATCTAAAATAATTTTTTTCTTGTTTTCTTATTGCTACAAATCTCTGATTAATAACATAATTAAAAGTATTTAAAATAACATGCAACAATTTTCAATACTCTGTTGATTAAAAGAAATGTTAAAGGGGAGTGCATTTGCAGATCAGATGATAAACAATTTGGACAGTAAAATAGATAAATAAGTTGTTGAAAAATCTAGAAAAATCATGATATCTTCTTTTTTATATGATATAATGTTTGTGAAATTTAACATTTCGCAAATTATAATGTTGATACAATGATCATGTTTTCCAACACAGTCTATCCTATCAAATTCAGACTGACGTTTTTAACAGATTGTTAGGTCTATGAATTGTCCTCGAACTTTCCGTTTTCAAGATTAGGCCTTGTCACAGAGCTTAAATGAATATCATTGCTAATTATGACGGAAATACACTTATATTATTATTTACAATTGTTTATACTACATAAAAGAAGTTTCAAAAGAAAAAAATCGTGCCTCTTCGAGAAGGGCCTAAAACAAAGAAGCAAACAGAAACAAAATATCAAATATACATACCGTAATGAAAGTAGTATCTCCAACCGGCCTCATCAGACAGCTCACACGTGAATAGTTTCTTGTGGGTACGACATTTCTTCATTTGACTGTTGAATCCAAAGAAAACGCACTCCCTTTGACACATCGCGGCGCACTCGGTCAAAGAATGAGCGTTATATTCCCCGACAAGTTCATCATTTGATTTCTTATCATTAAATACAACTTTTGTGGTATATTTCTGAGAAATAATGGTCGCTTTAGATAAAGCCAAGAACCCGACAATTAAGGAGATAACACACTGACTGCTCATTTTTTTTCTTTCTTAAGAAAAGACTGCTGCGTTCGTGTAAATCTGTACAATGCTGCCAAATGGACCGTCAACAGCCAAATATATATATTGTACCTTAATCAAAGCCTGAAAAGCGATTGGCTAACTGTTCATACTCTACATTCTACTGTTGTTTAATCATCGATTTTGTTGAACTTAGTATGAATTGTCATAAATGTTTATTCTGAAATTGTAAATCGAAATATAACAATGAACAGTTCGTTGTTGAATTTTTTTTTCACTGAGTTAATGCCTGTTATGTGTGATGTTGCACAGTGTTTCTTTTTATTATTTGCTATCTTTTAAATATGGAATTATAATATAAATATAAAAAGATATATACGAGGGACATTTCAACTGAGAACTGTTTAATAAAAAAATAACCGTTTCACGAAAATTATTGAGATTGATATCATTGGAAAGATCAGAGAAATATACACATATTGTGACGTCACTTAATAATTTGTATGACGTAATAACTCAGAAAATGACGTCAGACTTCCGCATGCTTAAGATACTGAAAATAAACATGACGTAACAAAAGACGCAATTCGATGAAATTAAAATTCAAAAAACAACTTTTGCTCATTACTCGGGCGTAAGCTATCAAATGTCAGTTGGTGGAATGTTTATATAGACTTCAATCTATCATATGGTGGTCTATTTCGGAAATCTTCTTGTTCTGAAATGGTTTAAGCGAGTGTCAAACATAGCATGTTTTTATTGAGTCTCGCTCAAAATATTGCGTAAAACAGACCTAACTGTCTGAAAAAGGCAAAGTTGACAATCAAAGTAAAATAGACGATCGTGTTACAAAATTTGATGGCATCAATTCGTTAGGTGTTTTAACCAGATTTGTGTTATCGATGAAGGCTCAAGAGAAGTTAAGTTTAGTATGCCCCATATTTTCTCGTAAATCCAAAATGGCGCGGGCGCAGTTGTAACCCAATCGTACCTCCAAACATTCACAAATTTTAATTCATGGAAATTGAATAAGATTTTACATGTCTGTGTTATTTATAAACCGTTTTTGGATTCAAAAGTTAAAAGTAGTAGTTAGTTTTGGGGCGCCGAAGTTGAATCATTAAGAAAAAATACGCACAGAAACAAGTCAGGGGCAAGGCTTTTGTACATTTTATTTGTAACGGTAAGAGTACTGTTACTCAAAATACATTTGTTGAAAACTGCATTAATATACTTCAGTTTTATACAGAACATATTTTATTTCACACAATGGAGAGCTATATAAAAGACTGTAAATCCAGACGTACCATGTAACTTAAAATCTAAAATGAATGTCGGTGATGGCATAACCAGACATAAACCGTGCTAGTAAACAAACCATACAATGCAATATGGAATTGTTGACAAACAGTACCATAGTCCTACTCGTCTTCTTTGACGATAAAAATTTTCTTTGAAATATTTTTTCAGATAAGCTTTTGGCAGCACTTAAAAAAAAAAAAAAAAAAGATATATATATAAAAAGATTAGGACGTAGATAGTACAGAAGGTTCCATTCTTTTAAAATTGAATTAAAATAAACATTTGCAACCATTATCTTTTTTAATATATTTACATTTGGAAATGTTTTCCTTTATATAACACTATTGAAAGCAATGCGTATCTATAACTGTATAAAAACCGGCACGAGGTCAAAAGGTCATAGATGCGTATTGATAAACGTTCGACGTAATTTCTCAGTGACGTCATTGAGGGCCGACGCGCGTTCAGTGGATTACATACATGCCGATTGATTTGAAAAATAATGCATTTCACACATTAAAAGTCACAATCAGGCAAATATAAAGTATGAATAAGTCACAAATGTAAATATAAGTAATAAGGTATCATTTTAAAACATCTATCGGGCTATAAATACGGGTCGGTACGAGATTAAATTCATCATAAAGCCCTTCGGGCTTTATGGAATTTAATCTCGTGACCGACCCGTATTTATATCCCGATAGATGTTTAAAAATGATACCTTATTTCTTAAATAATTTCATTAAGCATGGTGTAAAAAGTTCGAAATCATTAAATGGAGTCTTCTTAAGATTACGTCTGATCGTATATTCGCTTCCTTGGAAGACATCTATCTTTATCCTAAACCTTCAACAGCCAAATATATGTGTCGTACCTTAATCAATTCAAGAAAAGCGATTGGCTAACTGTTACGTACTCTATATTCTATTGTTGTGTAAGTATAGATAACATTATAGATGTCTAGTACTGTTGATTACATCGTTTTCATGGGGCATAAAAATCGATGACGTGGAGCGCCCGAAATTTCCCCGCCCCAGGAAAACGATATAACCAATAGAACGAGGCAATCTATGATATAAGCATCTTGTCGCATGACGTAAATATTGAGAGTATCAAAATTCAATCAAAGTACTAAAAGTACTGGGAAGCCCTAAGCATATTGATTTGGAATTCTTCAGAATTATTTTAATTTAAAATATCCTGTTGTTTTGAATTCTAAGCGATATTTTGACAGTGCAATAGCGCTAGGTCGAACACAGTTGTCAAAAAGTCCTGAATATGTAAACCCCGTTGGTATATGAAATTCAGCATTGCCTCATGCCTTTTTTCAAACATCATACATTATCTTCGTATGTCAAAAGATCAATCTGTTTTACTTTAAGTACTGTACAAGAAATTGCAAGAAAATATTTCTGCGTGCAAAATTATTTTCTTTCGAGATGGTAATCGAGTTTTCCGATCAAATTTAAACTCTTAATGTACATGTAGCTATACTGTCTGAAGACAATACCTTTGCTGGAAAATGTATAGTTTCATTGTATTTGATAAAATGTTAATACTTGCAAATGTCGCTAAAATTCCTCTCATTCATTTACGTGCAACACTGAAAGAAAATCTTCTGGTGATCATATTTAATAAAAAATTCATTCTGCGTTTGCAAGTTTTTCAAATTGAAGATTGGCATCATGTTTGTAACAACGTCATATGAAAAAGAAATTAACATCCGTAGGATTAACTGCTATTTCAATGATGATTAATGCAAGAGTCCAAGAAAGAAAATACAGTATTAATCTCAAGCATTAATAAATCTTCATGAAGGTATACAACATTATTTTATTCTGTTTTTATTTAGTCTTTATTAAGAATCGGCAACACAGCTGAGACACATCTTTACATAAACTATTTAATCCTAGTTCCTACTTCAAGTATTACACCGTTTGCTTAACATTTCATCAGCACAATTTCTGTCCATTTCTAAGAACGTTTATTAAAGTTTCAGCATGTTTCGCCATATCCTGCGCACTACACACACAATTTTAGAGCACAATACATGTATTCTGAGAAATAAATTTTACTATTTGAGTGGATTCGTTGAAAGCACATCCACCACATGCTTAAGATGTTAATAGAAAGGCTTGTTTAAGTTACATTGCCTGAAATAATTGTCCAGAAGAAAACAAATAATTATATTAATTTATATGGATATATAAAACGTACCATATTATGTAAGTAGTACATTGTAAATCATTTTTATGTGATTTCTTTTATTGAATAACTCACTTCCAGTTTGAGATTTAAAACTTCATCAAAATCCCATCTGAGTTTATATCCTGTACCGTGTACATAATAATGGTTCTATAATTAAGTAATTGCGCCATAGAGGCAGCAATTGTAAGCTGAGGTACCAATATAATGTGTGCCGACATGATTTAAATTAACAACAATGTATACAGAAGAGCATGATAAGAACTGCTCTTATCTTCTAAATGTGGAACATCCTTAAACCTTACTATTTACCTTCTATTATTACGAAATGCACGTAACGCAGCATTACACTAAAATAGCAGAAAGAGAGTCAGGGATTTCCAGTTGCATATTTTTAGAATAACAAGTGGAGTTATCTATCTTGCTTATAGTGGCGCTGGATCCAGAACTGAAGTAGATTTACGTTGACAGAAAGCGCAGCGCTGAATAAAAAGAAACTCTTCACCTGATTTATGCCTCCTGCAGTGGTTTATGACGGGGCTTGGAAAGTATTATTGCATATGTTATGTATAATAAATCACCACATAAAGATCAAAGAAAATAACTGCAGATCTGCTACAAGTATCGATTTTATTGAAGTTCATATTAATTGTCATAATAGTTGAATTTGAAAGATTACAATGAAACGTGTGCCGTTTTCTCACTTAGTTAATGCATGTTATGCTGTGATGTTTTGTGTTCATTTTCTATCTTTCAATTAAAACATGTTTTGAATGGAATGAAAAAAAATCAGCTATTTCAAAATAAAACTCAAAAAATTTTAATTATAAATTTAT
>NW_026927163.1:0-28919 GCF_032062105.1 Saccostrea cuccullata | reverse complement strand
AGCAAATCAACTACCATTTTGAAACAGCGTCAGCTGCGGGTAAATCCCTCCTCATCAGTTGGCTAGACATGCTCGGATTCGGAATAATTCCTTTTAGTAGAAATTAGTTAATTGATCAAAGGGTACATATATAAATATATTTTCAAATTCTAATAGAAATACCACAGCTTATTACAGCTGTTCAATCTCTTTTGTTGCCTTCTAGATTCTCAAAAGCAAAAATAAATGTTTTGAAGGAAATAGTGACTCAATTTAAGATTGCTGAAAGCCCTGACCTAATATCAATGCCCTTGACCGAGGGGTCAAGGTATTTTTAATATTGAAAGGAGCGCTCTTGTTCATCATAAGTAATAAAATTGTTTTTTTTTCTGCGATTTAGATAAAACAATACATGCACTCATTACGCTTCCTTAATATCTACGGACAGAGAAGATTTTCAAAGAAATAATGCATTTCTTATATATATTCTAGACAGGCTCACCCTTACACCAAAAAACCTGACCCCGGGTAATGGAATTCAACTATTTTAAGAAGTTTTCAATGCTCGTCATAACAAATTCTTTTATTTAATATTCTGGGACAGAGAAGATTGATTCAAAACTGCACTCGTACTATTTATAAAACAAACCTCCATTACATGATGCCCTCCACAAGGGGCAATACCAATATTCACAATTTTGGAGTAGGCGCATTTGCTTATCATAACTATATAGTTACTTAATCTATCTGCTTGATTATTTAATTTTGGCTGTAACTCATCCTTTGACTGAATATATCTGGTTTGCCTACGCCACAATGACTTCGTAAAAATCAATTCAATCTGCTTGACTTTACTTTTTATATATGAATAATTGAAGCCGTTTTAAGGGAGGTATTGTCTTGTTTTCTATACACTTAATGATTGAAAATTATAAGGAATAAATTTAATAGCAAATCAAGTAAAACTGGTATTACCTGCATGTGTAAGTCACGTTTTCGCGTTTTAATAAACCTATTCGCGGTTTTTAAAGCGAACACTGCCCCAACCAAGGTTATACAGTATTCAGATAGCATTTTAGTTCATTCCTAAGATAACTATGATTGCAGAAGATTTTTCTAAATAATCCCCCTCCCCATATTTTTTACTTTATAATCAGTCGAGCCCATCCCTACTGAACCTCTTATCTTCCTTGGGATACAAATTTCATAATTTTGCCAGAGACATCCTTGATCATCATTAAGCATAGATGGAGAGAAGATTATCAAACAATTGTACAGTTTTACCATACGATCTATAGAGCTTCTCCTAACACCTGAGCTCTGACGAAGGTATTAACAATTTTGGAAGAGACACTTATTGGTTTTTATACATGTAAGTACAAGGGCGTTGTATAAAGTGTGATTTTATTTTACACCTGTCTGCATTTAACGATCAAAATTAGAATTTAAAACCACCAAAGTCTGTATATACATGTACTTGGTTTGTCTGCTAAATACCTTGGAGCAGAGAAGATGTTCATGTGAACACAAATATTATTCACTATCCATATATAATAAATATATCCTCTTCCCCCCAAACCTTTCAACCTGTGGTTACAAATATTATATTTGAAGGAGGCACCATTGATCATAAATACTTCTTACCTTGTCGTTTATATACATCTACAGGGAAAGAGAAGAAGATTATACATTAAATTTTGTGATAATGTCTCTAATGTCAATTGTTGATTCCCAATTGTTGAAATATTCTAACCCCCCGAGATCATAATTAAATCAAGGATCCATTCTATCTAATAAAGGTTTCATGCAAGTTTCTTTTTTTTCGCTCAATAACTAATAAAAAGGAAAAATGTTGGAATGATCAAACCAATTTTCATTTCTTCTTAGTTATTTCACCTTGACAATTGTAGAGGTCCATCAGTTTAATTACTTTGAATCCTTAAGAATCCTTTGTGGCAAGTTTGGTTACTAGCCGAGTAGTTTTTGAGAGAAGTCTAACATGTGAAAAATTTACAGACAATCGGATGACAGACAAAATGTAATATGTCAATAACAGAATAAAGTTCCTTGAGTTTTCAAGTAATGTGAGCTTGTTATCTGTATTATATAGCCCTGTAATACCTGAAGAAATATGTAACATTCCAGTATTTCATTTTTGTCATTAATGGCACCTTAGATCTTAAATTTTAGGCTTTCGTGAAAACAAAATTATTTAACTTTACCAAAACTGTTGACATTTAAGAATATCAATATATACACAGTTGTTTCTGGAATGCTACTTCTTTCGTCATGTTTCGATGGAGTAGTTATTTTCAAATGAAATACTTGAATGGCAGTTTTAGTTTCGAAAATTTGTAAACATGTTGGGATTCGTTCCAGACAAGTCTAACTTGGGTGCTTTTATAAAATCAATATGCTTTTTATAAATGAAATTCAGCTTTAATAACCCAACATGAATTGGATGTTAAACAAAGTTTCTCGTCAAAACTCTTTCTGATGTAAAGTAAGGCATGTTTAGTGTTAGCTGTATTTAATTATTCATCAATAGATTGATTATAATTTATATACAAAGCAATGCACAATATCACATCTAGTAAAACATGTATACATATTGGGTATTTCAAATACAACAACTATTGACAATAAATTTCCTATAGCACAATAAACGTCTAATCTATAAAAATTTGAGAAAAAATAACATGCAGCCAACAAAATGACGTTTGAACTCAGCAAAATATGAACAGTATTATCATAAAAATAATATTTACATAGTTTTGCATACCATAAGATATGTTTTTCGTGATGTAGATACTGTACTTATGTATCGTGAATTGGTTTTGTAGTGCCAAATCGCGAAAATAAAAAGGTTTATCAAGGGAATTAACATGGATTTAAGCACAATAACAATCAAAGCGGGTAATTTTATTTCGTAGGTAATTTTTCATGCGGAATTATGTAAAAAATAATTTATCGCGTATAATTAGGAATCAACGTTATTTTACTGTACTTATATTTGTCATCGGTTTATGCATTTCTCCTCTTGAAGGATTGCTTGCATTACGGTCATAAACAGTAGAAATACCATATTTATTACATCTGACGCTAAATTTCTTGCACATATATGCATTAAAAAAGAACATCTAGAAAGTGATCTATATCAAATCTGCGCTTACTTTTTTCAAAATCTATTTCCGTCAAATATCGTATATGCTAAATATAATATATTTACATTAGTTTATCGTTGCGGAATAGCATTTGAGACATACTGGGAAAAATGTCTTATGTACAAAAAAGTTGACAATAAAAAATAGAATTAACGTTAAGTTCATATGAAGCCAAAAAATTATTACAAACATATGTATATAAATGTGATAAGATTAGAATACTATATATATTGAGATTATTCACTAGGGAAAAAAACATGGTGTTTCTTGCACAATACAATCAAGATGTCTATACAAATGGCTTTTGCTAGTTTTATAATCCTTGATTATATTAAAACATAATTTTTTTTACCTATCAAAACAGAAAAAAACAAGTAAAAATTAGTATTAGTACATGTACAATTTTGAAGACATATAACATTGGTATAATGATTTAAAAATTGTACATCTATCTTACATTCAGTTTGTTTGTTTCTGGTAGAAAATCATTAAATGTAAGATTTTCAAAATTCATTATAAAATATTCTAAGCACGAAATTTCTTTGGTGGCATACTGACGTAAATATTGCCCTTGCGTTCTTCCCATTCACGTTTAGGTTTTTGAAGAGTCTGCATGTTTCCAGTACTTAAGATAGATATTTTCCTCATATAAGCCTCATCTGGCTTCCTGTAATGAATAAAACAAATAAAACAAAAACCAAGTGATTGTGGAACAATACTAGTCTTTTTCTCTTTCACTCTATCATTATAGAATTGGCTGTTCTATTCAAAAGTTTAACACAAAGGCATAAATAGACCAATTTATAGTATTCCCCTATTTTAACTTTTTTTCATGTTCATCTATACATTCACCGATACATATCATATATGATATGTAACTAAAAAATAAACACTCTGGTATCCTTAATATCTACATGTATCCCATATCTAGATAATTTTATACGGTATGTAATCTATACTGAAAGGTAAAAGAAACATGGTAAAAAAATAGGTGGTATTTTTGACTGCATGACCGAAAATTACATTTAAAAGAAATGGTAAGATAAAAATGTTTGAAACTAGGCACTTGTATCAGTGTTCCGGATTACTCATCAACTGCATAATTTATGATGTCACTAAGGGACGATGCCAAAAACGCAAACGTACAAATTGATGACGACATGTTTGATAACACAACTCGCTGGAGTAGATTCAAACCATACGTGACGATGATGAATCGAGTCACGTAAAGATCAGGTTATCCATCATGGAATCTGTTAAATCTCTAACTTACATCAAACAGTTGGCTAATTTATTATAATCATCTGAAAACTTAAAAAGAAAAACGATTGAGCAATATTGGTTTTTGAGTTCTTCAACTTTACATTGGTGTTTCTCTCAAAGGCGAATACTTGTCTCTTGCTATTTATGAGCTTAAAAGCTATCATAGGTTCACTATTTTGGAGATATTCTGAAATTTATTATTTGTTTCAGCAAATACAATTATAATCGTTCATAAAATTTACAATAACTTACTCGTTCTCTCGTTTGCGACAATAACGCCGAAAAATTACACTCAGCACAATCAGGAGGACCGTTACAATCGTCGTCACAGAGAGTGCAATAATCACAGCTTCTGTAACTTCTAAATATAAAGAAAACTAAATAGGTACACAGCTCTCAATCCGATATCAAAGGGGATCATGAATTATTTTATATTATATTAAATTATCTAAAGTCATTAAATTACCCAAAGTGCTACTTCCTTGGTCTTCCTCAAAAGAGTTCGAGGTACCGTTTGTCACTTCTGAAATGTAAACATAGCAACTTTTGATATCCAAATACAGGCAGAATTATACATTTTGTATATATTTAATTTGAATTTCTCATAAAGTCAGTGTAATACAACCTGTATGCGGAACAATATCAATCTGGACATCGGTTATAAATGTGCACATTTAAAGAATATACACCAGGTAAAAAAGGAAAAAAAAGAGCATAAAGTGTTGAGGTTATCAAAATGCAACATTATTTTTTTTTTATATAAATATATAATTTTTTTAACTTCGAGTAAGATATTTTAAATGGCTAATAATTGTATTAAAAAGTGTCAAATACCGTGCATTATTATAAGTAAAATAATGATATAAGTCACCCAAAAATGGAGCAATAATTTAATACGTATATAGTTTTAACATTTTGTATACTAAATATTTCTATTTATATAAAAAGTTAAAAAAAGTAATGTGTATGAAGTCGATGAAAATCTAGTCAGTGAAAATTTAGTTTCCGGAACTGCCAAACGAGTAAAACACTCACCAGTACATTTGGAGACATCCTGAGATCCTACAAATTTTGTACCTAAACCAGAAGGACAAATAATGCACTGAGTTCGTCCAATTTCACTCTGATAAGTTCCTTTTGGGCATTGAAGACATTTCCCAGCCGTTGAATACGTGCCCATTGGACAATCAACTGTGACAAATAATGCAAAATTGATAAAAAAACGTAACAATGATGCTAATATCTATAGTATCTACACTTAAGTAGTCATCAAATTGATTTGTTTTCCTTAAAGTGAAACATAAAACGAATCCCCTACTTTTACAAAGTTGTTTAAAAATGTTTCAGGAAAGTTTTTATCTTTTTGTCTTTTCGTCATTGCATGTTTCTTTATCTATTTTGAAATGATTATTACGTATATGACAAAATTACAACTTCTGACAATCACGGATATGATTTAACAACTTATGAGAAACATCGGTTACAGGACACTCCTCAATATCTTGTTATCGATGTTTTAAAAAGTGTCTTTTGGTTATTTTCGTGGAATATTATGACCAATATTTAGGTCAGTTTATAGTTTTAAGGATATACTTTTAAACTACACGTATCTATACGTTTCGATTTTCTCTATATGAGTAAAAGTATAAAATCAGTACATTAAAATGCTTAATTAAATTGTTTTAATGTCAACTGATCTACTAAAGTGTAGCTAAATGTCTTACTGCAAATAGGGCCATCACTTCCTTGTCCGACTCCACACACAACAATTCCTGTAGCCTGTTTCCTTGAAGGTGAATATTTAACCCCGCCCATGTCGAAGGAAAGGATTTCGTTTGAATCATTTATTTTTTTGGTAGAGTTTTCTAGGTCTACCAGTGTATTTACCAAGAGTTTCAAACCTTTGTTCACTATAAAAATGAAAGCGAAAAAAAAGCGTCATGTAAAACATATACATGCTTACAAATCAAAATCCGATGATGAATAGGTGTGATGGATGATTGAATGAATCATATATTTTATTTACGGATACGGGTAACCCAGCTAATTCTACTTTAAAGATATAATGAGATATCGTGCGTTAAAATGGTATATGTATACCTATTCCTAAATTATTGCACAGTATAGTCACGCAATAGAATGACTGCGTAATGAGAGAGAGAGAGAGAGAGAGAGAGAGAGAGAGAGAGAGAGAGAGAGAGAGAGAGAGAGAGAGAAAACGAACAGTATTCAGTCTCAAAGACCATAAAAAACAATACAAATTAGGAGAAGAGCAAACACGAATCTCCGAAATATCAAAGGTGGGATTAAGTGCCATGGAGGAGTGAGCACCCCCTGCTGACCGGTCACACCCGCCGTGTGCTCCTTGTCATGATCAGGCAATAACAGAAAAATCCGTTGTCAATTCAGTGTATATATGATGGACTAGTAATTAATATGAACTAGAAATATGTCCACAGGACATGAATGCCCCGCCGAGGATATATTAGTAAAGCAACATGAAAATTTGTAGTGTATATAATTTGATCAGTTTGGTTCAGGTAGGGCTTATAGTTACTTGGGAATGAAAATATAGGTCAGATCCAGCATCCGAAGCAAGTCTGGTAGTGTCCATCCCTAGATGCATCATCCATGCAAGTTTGGTTTAGGCAGGGTTTATAGTTACAGAACCTGAGACGTGCTACTACCCCACACGCTCGCTGCACGAACGGTAGACGAACGGTACACGGTTTGCACGAAACGCTGCACGGTTTACACGAAACGCTAAACGGTTTGCACGAAACGCTACACGGTTTACACGAAACACTTTGCACGAAAGGCTGCACGGTTTACACGAAAGGCTGCACGAAACGCTTTGTACACGTTTCTCACACGCTCTGTACACGATTCTCGCACGTTTTGGCCTCGGTTTTGATTTTCTACTCGGAATATCTCGGGCATTATAACGGTTTTATCATCAATTTAATGGAAATCTTTCACAAAGCCACATTTAGCACCTGTTTAAATTAAATATCAGTACACTAGTATTATATAAACAGATAGAAATATTTAATACTCTGACAGTTGTAATTAATTAATAAATAATTGTCATTTCGTATTTATTTATTTATTTATTTATTTATTTATCCAGCTGTTTAAAAACGAAATGCCGATATCATGAATGACTGTTTAATAAAATACATTTTATATATATTAGTAATTCATTTTGATGTAATAATTTTACGAGTATATTTAAATAAATTAAACGCAAATTCGATTTCTTACTGCAGGAATATGAACACATTGATTTTAAATAATATTGATTATATTGTGTTTGATTTCCGTAGACAGATTATTTTTCTAGATTTTGATTTAGTAATAAAATTTGCCCATATACTCTACTGACGATTATTGATACATTTTTAAAGAATTTTTTATCCTACATAAGCATTATCTATAGGAGGGAAACCGGTGAAAGGGGGGGGGGTTAAATCTGATGTCTTAATATATTTTTATTCTCTTTCTCTTTTTACATGAAGCTTATCAAATAACATCAGAATACCCATCATATTGTAAAATCCCTCATTTCAAAACCCGACTTAAAGTATGTAGATATGTGTACATGAATTGATAGTCGCGGCATTTGACTATACATTGTATATACAATGTAGATCGATCCTTACACCGGCATTCAGGTATATTAAAAGAGAACTGAAATAGATGAATTAAAAAGTATACGTGATTTATAAAACAAATACCCTGGTAATTTACAATTATTCATGATTTACGCCTAAGCTTTTCTTACATGATATTCATGAAAAGACTACCAAATCAGTTCTGTTTATTTTACTGTTTACAGCTAGAAATTCGGATTTGCAAATAAAAAATGAAATCCGCTGATTTATAAGTTGTACCCATTAAATATTTATAGAACCATTTTATTTCAAAAACAATAAAATCCAGTCGTAATTTTCAGGTGTCATTAAGCCGTGAACTCGTATAACAAAACAGTTTTTCAGTTGCCATGTACTCGGAGTCCGTGATCGCTGTTGTAAATGATCTTGATCACAGTTGAAAGGCGAAAAGAAGATTCCAATGCATTTTTAAGGGGTGTATCTGCGCACATATTTAACAAAGGATTTAAAAAAGAATAAAAAATTAAGCATTTATTTAAACTAACATAAGATTGAAAGTTATAACAAAAAATGAAAGACTCTACGTCTAGTAATTTAATTTACCCCCCCCCCCCCCGTTTCTAAACATGTGGTCGTCAGTACATGTGAATTAAAATTATACAATCCGTTTATTTAAAATAATGAGCAAAAAGTTTTATGTATTAAAATGTATTAAATGACACATCGTTTCAAAACTTTCTTTCACGTACTTTAAATGTAAAGACAAGAGAGGAGTCCTGAAATATTTTTGCTTTAAATTAAAAAAAAATTATACCGTTATCTTTATTTGAGAAAAAACATATTTAAGAAGATCGCATAGAAAGTATATTGAATTCAATGCCATTAAAATTTTTGTTCATAGTTGATTAATTTGAACACATTTTCTATAGAAGGAAAAGAAAACAAATAAATATAAATTATATATACATTACCGTGTAATTTCATTTTGTTGTTCCTTTTTTTTTTACTACTAAAATATCACAAGCAACATTAATTCAATAATAAAATACTAATACAATTTGACATCCTGACCGATCGATGGCCATATTTAAAATAAAATGACTTCCGAATGAATCTTACACGATTCTTGCATGAAAGTCACTCGTTTCTCACACGGTTCTTACACGAAAGTCGCACGTTTCTCACACGCTTTTCGCACGCTCGCTACACGGTTTGCACGAAACGCTTTGGAGCTTACACGAAACGCTGCACGGTTTACACGAAACGCTACACGGTTTGCACGAAACGCTGCACGGTTTACACGAAACGCTACACGGTTTGCACGAAACGGAAAGCGCACGAAGGTCACACGCTTTTTTGTGGTAGTAGCACGTCTCAGGGTCTGTACTTGGGAATAAAAATATAGGTCAGATCCAGCATCCGAAGCAAGTCTGGTAGTGTCCATCCCTAGATGCATCATCCATGCAAGTTTGGTTTAAGTAGAGCTTATAGTTACTTCGGAATGAAAATATAGGTCAGATCCAGCATCCGAAGCAAGTCTGGTAGTGTCCATCCCTAGATGCATCATCCATGCAAGTTTGGTTCAGGTAGGGCTTTTAGTTGCTTGGGAATGAAAATATAAGTCAGATCCAGCATCCGTAGCAAGTCTGGTAGTGTCCATCCCTAGTTGCATCATCCATGCAAGTTTGGTTCAGGTAGAGCTTATAGTTACTTGGGAATAAAAATAAAGGTCAGATCCAGCATCCGAAGCAAGTCTGGTAGTGTCCATCCCTAGAGGCATCATTCATGCAAGTTTAGATCAGGTAGGGCCTATAGTTACTTGGGAATGAAAATATAGGTCAGATCCAGCATCCGAAGCAAGTCTGGTAGTGTCCATCCCTGGATGCATCATTCATGCAAGTTTGGTTCAGGTAGGGCCTATAGTTACTTAGGAATGAAAATATAAGTCAGATCCAGCATCCGAAGCAAGTCTGGTAGTGTCCATCCCTAGATGCATCATCCATGCAAGTTTAGATCAGGTAGGGCCTATAGTTACTTGGGAATGAAAATATAGGTCAGATCCAGCATCCGAAGTAAGTCTGGCAGTGTCCATCCCTAGATGCATCATCCATGCAAGTTTGATCCAAGTAGGGCTTATAGTTCCTTTGTAATAGACCTGCTCCAAAAACTTTAACCTGGTCACTCTGGTAGTCTGGTAGTGTTCATCCCTAGATGCATCATTCGTGAAAGTTTGGTTTGGGTAGGGCTTATAGTTCCTTGGAAATGGACTTGCTCCAAAAACTTTAACCTGATCACTCATCTGGAAAATGTAGGTCAGATCCAGCATCTGAAGCAATTCTGGTAGTGTCAATCTTAAGATGCATCATCCATGCAAGTTTGGTCTAAGTAGGGCTTATAGTTCCCTGGGAATGGACCTGCTCCAAGAACTTTAACCTGGTCACTCATCTGGAAAATGTAGGTCAGACCCAGCATCCGAAGCAAATCTGGTAGTGTTCATCCCTAGATGCATCATCCATGCAAGTTTGTATCAACATGTGAAGTTTGATAACATCATCTTGAATGGTATGTTAAAAACTGAGCAAAACACTAATTTAAGAAAAGTGAGGTCAAGATCAAAAGAAAGGTCAAGGTCAAAAAATGTTGATGCAGTTGCATAGCTCCCATCAATATCTATCAGCATATGAAGTTTGATGAAAATGTCTTGGATGGTTTCTTTGAAACTTAGCTTTGAACAGAGCTAAACACAAAGTGTGACGGAAGGACGGAAGGAGAGGACAGAAGGACGGAAAGACGGAAGGACGGAAGACGGATATGACAAACACTATATGCCCCGGCCATATTCATGGCGGGGCATAAAAACGTCAGACAGCATTTGACTCAATGATGAATTGTATTTGCTGACAAGGTCATTGTATAGACCATAGAATTTACAAAATGATGACTTAAAACGAGTCTGCTGATATTCTTATTTCATCAACTTGCTTGTCAATAATTTACCTCGTTTTATAAATTGTTCATACGTAGGTCATGCTCTTGCGTATCGAATCAACTGAGATATATATATATAGGTTTATTGCTGCATAAATAAGGGAAGTTGACGTTAAAAAAGCTAAAGTCATCAGGTTTATCATATGGCTTGGTTGTTAGATTACCATTAACGTCTTTTTCAAGCAAAATATCCAAGTATTAAACAGATGTGTCAGACTCTGTGGTATCTTTTCTCTCAAGCTCATCAGGATACAACATATCGACGTAGGAATGAAAATTACCATTGTTAATTGACAATACGTCGTCGATATACCTAAAAGTCGAGTTGAAGGCAAAGTGTTTTCTTCTGTTCACGCATAAGAGAGATATGCATTGGTTAGAAGCTTACAAATGCCTATGAATTTATAGTTTGACTAGAAAATTCACATTTATTTGATATCTATTACACGTCATATCTTATATATTTTTTTTTATTGAAACTCAGGTATGTTTTCGTTGTTTCGACAACGTGCAAAATATATTTACCTTCAATTTTGTGACTTTATGACTGACATATTTTATTTAATTGCTACGGTTTTGTTTGTATAGTTTATTTATCTCAAAATATCTACTATTACATTTTTTTTAATTTACAGTCCAAGGGGTTTTTTATAATGTAAAAAGAAATAATTATGCTTTTAAAAATAGAAATGCTCGTTAATGTTCATTCTCAAATATATCAGACAAACATAATATAAATTAGTTTAATAGAAATAATTAAGACCCATTTTAAGAAATGTATATAAAAAATCGGTATCTTGTTTCTTTTTAATCAAAACATTAGATTTAAGAAAAAATCAGTATCATTTCATATATAAATCAATATTTACTCACACATTCCTGTTGTCAAGTAATGTAACAAATCCAAGTCCACAGCAGGAAGTATTGCATTCAAAGTTATTTTTAAAGAACCTGCTTCGTTTTTGTTTTCACATTCTGAATAAAGATAAGATCGATAATATATTTTTGGATAAAAAATATACTGCAACACATAGAAAAAAGAAAAATCTATGTTTGAAATACCCTTTATTGTGATCACAGTTTCTGAACAATATTGTCTTATTTTAATGTGTTCATGTTTGAGGCAAAATATGTATGTTCATAATATCGGTCTTAGCTTATTTTCCAGCGCGAAAGGTGATTTTATAAAGTTTACATTATACTCAATTATGATACGTCGTGCAGCTGTATTTGTATCTGACGCGAGAATACATAAGACAACATTTTTGGAATTACTAATGTTTATATAGGAATAACCGTCTAGCTAGTTTCATGATTATGCCAGAGATACCACATGCCGTTGGAAACATGGGATAATTAATGCATCACAGACTTCACCGGTCTGCAAATTATCTCACGTTTTCAAACGTATCGTTGATGCCCTGGCACACCCAAACAGACTAGACAAATGCTATTTTACATAATCTAACAATTATACGTCTTTTCATGAATGATGACAAAAACACATATCCGAAAAAACTAGGATGCCCGAAAATCTGCATGTCTGCACGACACCAAATCTCTAAGCGGGTTCCGGGGCAATAAAACTTAAACGAGTTCACTTTTGATCCCAGTCTTACTTTTCCATTGTGTATTTTTTGGTAAAAGTTAGACTAAGATATAAGATGAACTCGGCTAAGTTTTATGACCCAGGAGCCATAAGAAGCAGTGATTTAGTAATAAGTTGTTTAAATACAAACCGTCTATTGAAGTTGTTAGTTCACATATCCCATGTTTATAGCAGGACAATGTTGATTCTAAGTTTTTATGAAGAGTTTCTATGGCTAAGGAAGAGTCTGTACATGGAATTGAAGAGTTGTACTCAATGGCAGTTACTGAAGATAATTTATTCGGTATCATCGCTTCTGAAAAATAAAAACGCAATCCAGTAGTTTTTTTTTTTATTTTATTAAATGTCATTACAAATACATGTTACAAACAACGCACTGATTTGATATGCTGAACAATTGCATTCTTTCTATTTGTCATGTAAAGATAAAATGAAGAAAGTTCATTAAAAATCCAGCTGAATATCTTATGTATAATTGTATAGGTATCCTTATATATCTGGGATACCTCACCTCAATCCAGTAGTTAAACATATACATGTATTGTGATTATTTACATGTATAAGACATATAATTAAGAAATAAATAACAAGTTTATAAACTTCAATGGGAATTGAAGTGGGTCTGTAACCTGATCAAATAATGTGAAGGCCGAAGACCTTCTCAGAAGATTTGATCACGTACCGACCCACTTCAATTCCCATTGAAGTTTATAAACTTGTTATTTATTACTTATATATACATTTGAGACAGACGATTGAATACTTTCAAATTTGAATTATTGCACTAACCGTCCGTCGTAGATTTTGAAAAATGACGCAAGGTGTAAATCGGCTTGCATGGCGGTTACGCTTCGAATTCATTAGGCTAAGGAATCTATTTCGAAGGGAATATTTTGTGAAAGGCTACTTGTGATCAGTAATAGTGAACAGAATGTTGTCTTGGAATATTTTATTCGTGAAAAATGATAATCGATCCTGAAAAGACACAAGAAACACGTCCGAAGTTTGATGATAAGAGGTTGGAGGAATTTCGGTCGCTGGAAAGGGATGGATGGATCCGATGGATTGAGACACTTGTCCGAGCCAGTTAATTTGCAGTTTGATCAAAAACATTCCACGGTTTCAGTATCTAAAGGCATACTTATAGTAAAACACTGATAAACACGGAGACAATGGCGACAGCTTTACATTGAACTACGAAAACGCCGAGGTGTTTGGCAGCTGTTCATGGCATGATTGCAAAGATATTTTCCAACAGATTTGCACATTTATCGTGAGTAAAATTTAATGATAAAATAAAAGTTTATCATGAAAATTTAACCAAAGGTCTTTCCAAAAAATAAAGGATGAACGTTAGAGACTGTGCAGCTGACAAAAGTGAAGAAAAATGTAAACAAACGCTAGGCTCCTAGTTTTCTCTATGTACACGGGTTGAATCGATAGCCCCAAAACTGTATGAAATACTTGTTTACATTTAAAATAAAATAATTATCATTATACTTGCTTCTTTTATTCATTTTTGTACATGAAAAGCAAGTAGAGCTGGTCATTTTATAATTTATGTACCAGGTAGATATTATTGCGCCGTGTGATTAGGTCACGTATTGACCTTTGACCTCTGACAAACTTCATACAGAATTGAAGATATTTTCTCTCTGTATGTTTATATAATGGAGAGATACCACAAATGTATATATTAAGCACTTGTTTTTCTATAACTTACTCCCACAAGCAGGTGTAAGGCCATTCCAAGTATAACCAGTACTTTGTCCACATTGATACTCTTTGAGAGGAAGATTTTCTGGTACAAACGTATATCCTGCTACACAAGACACTGAACAAACTTTATCTCCACTAATATCCGAACAGTTCATTACGTTACCAAAGGAGAGTTGAAGTTCCGGACAAGCTATATAACAAAATGTTAGAAAGAATTGCTACTCTATTTCCACTTGTAATCGATATATTCATATATCTAAGTATTATTATCATTATTATTATTCATTTCGGGGTAAAATTAAATTTTACGTGCTACCTTTTAAGGGAGAACACTGTGTACCATAAAACAAGAAACAATTAATTTTTTTATCAAGTTGTTGTAATGTTTATTGACAAAACATGTAATGTTAACATTAGGAAAACAGAAGCACTATCGTATACAGGGGTGTTGTAGATTTTCAAAAAAATAACTTATTAAATTCCTAACAAAACTAGCTTAAATTGATATTTTTAAAGGGTATTTCAAAAATTATTTATCTTATCATTTCTGATATTTTGTTAGCTCTATGTACGTTTGCTTTTTTATCAATATATGTTGTTCTGTAAATACATTTTGAGCATGATTATTTTTATTATCTGTTAAATCCACATTTTATTTGTAACTTATTTTCATTCCAGGATTTTTAATGATTTAAATAAATCAACTGCAAAACTACACTTTAAATTTACATTTCGCATTGATTTTTCAATAACATAATAATACTTCAAACTGTGGTATATAAGACTGTGACTTACTTGGACATGACTTTGTGTTACATGGTAAACTTTCCGATGACAATGAAGAGTCACATTGAAGACCTTCAGGATCCGGAAATGGATTATTGCAAACACGAGATCTCGTCTTAATGCCTCCATTGCATGATACTGAGCAGTCAGAAAAATCACCCCATGCACTCCAACCACCGTTCACTACAAAGAGGTTTTTTTAATATAAAGGACCGACTGGAAATCAATCTGTTTAAGTAACAAATCTACATTAAAAATACGAATCAGAAAGAAAAAGTAAACACGTTTAAGAAAAGTTGAATATTGTAAGATTTTTGCATGGTGTTACATTGTACGAGGGTCATTCAAAAAGTTCGTAGACTTTTGCCATAATTTGTTTATTTAACGTCATATCATATTCAAATTTGGAACACACATTTTAACAGCAAATTCAAATAATTTGAGAAAAAAATTGGAATATATCCTCATATTCATAAAAGTTATCGAAGATCTAGAACAGCGAAAATGGGGTCACGGAGCAATGTCAAAATTGAGTAATTATCTATTTTTCACTTTATAGTATCGAAAGCCATACCTGGAGCTGAAACATAATTTAAATTACATGTTAAAATTAAGTCTTGCTGTATTACTAAAGATGCTATAAGGTAATGTAATATATTGCTACGTTTAAAAGATATCAGTTTCTAAACCGGTCACGGTAGCCTAGTGGTAGAGCGTTTGCTTCTTGATCGGGAGGCCCGGGTTCGATTCTCGATCGCGGCGCCGCGTCATACCTGAGACGTAAACATAGGTAGTGACTGTTCTTTCGCCAAGCGCTCGGCACTAGAAGTGAAAGTCACGGGTCTTTCGGATATGACCTTAAAAACGTAGGTCCCGTGTCACGGTAGGCGTTGGCATGATAAAGAACCCTCACTGCTCAATGGCCCTGAGTGCCGAGTATAGGTCTAAATTTGAAGCCCTTCACCGGCATTGGTGACGTCTCCATATGAGTGAAAAATTCTCAAGAGGGACGTTAAACAATATACAATCAATCAATCAATATCAGTTTCTAAACACATATGGACTTGATGAAAAAATGGCAAAAAAAAATGACGTTGGAGGACGTCAAGGAGCAGCGAGTAGCAATAAAATTATGCTTTGCATCTGGGAACTTCTTTAACAAACTTAAAAAATTCTGTAGAAACCAGGATATATATATGGAAAAAAAGCCGTGTATTTGTATAAATCTGGAAAATACGATGTTTGAGTGGAAGCGAGTTTGAATTCGGACGATGTATGGTCTGCAAAGAAACAGGTTTTAGTATAAAATCTTGTCAAAAGACTTAGGAACGTTATTAAACGTGATGTGCGTTTCACTGTTGCGGAACTAATCGACTAACATGTACGCGGTAAAGAATCTGAAAACACTGAAAACCTAGTTCAAGCTTTTTGCATAATTGTTTGCAAACTAGGTGTTAAGTGTTATGCATACGTTTTTATGAATGGGAAAGACACTACAAACCGTGTATGAAATTAAAAAGTCGAGTAATTTTGAGAAACTTTCTCGACGTTGTTTTTGACGTTACAATGCTGGTTAACCGTGGTCCGTGATAACAGAACATGCTGCTTTAAAAATCGGCTAACTTGAGTTCTATTCAATCAAATGGACTAGAATTTCACACTTCGACAAAATAAATGTTCATATTTACGATAATGTGCTCAACTATCATCTTGTAATAATAAAACTCCTAAGTGTTCACCTCAAATTTTTGAAGTTTTAAAGAACAAATGCAAACAATAATTAATTTCTTTAATTCTTGGTTAATGATGCATATTTAAGTTCGATGCTGCGTAAATTTCATGCAAGTATCTCGTCAGAATTTTAAGCAAAGCGTCAAGGAAATGATTTACCCTTTAAATGAAAATTCACACAAAAAAATCTCGATGGAGTAAGACCCACTACTCGCTCTATTACTTCAAGACAATCTTTATTGTTGGATACCATGTACCCCTGAATAGGAGATTGACCCATCTGCTGCCACACCTACATGTACTGCATACTAGATCTTTCCAAACCATTGAAATTGTGAGGAAAAGGGGGGGGGGGCTTTGACATTTCTTTTAAAATCCCAAATGTATTCAATGGGATTCAGATCCGGGAATTTGATAGTGTATCGTCACACAAGTACCTTTTGGTCAATACCCTTGGTTGTTTAGCACGTAAGTGCGACACTTTAAGGATGATTCAGACTGCCTGAGTTGATATAAGACTGCCACGAGCAACGATTTCTTATCATTTTCGTACGATTGAAATGGTTTGTATCCATGTTTCTAAGATTTTTTCAGGACACTTGAACACTCTCTTTATCTGGTATAACGCGAAATTTTCTCCCAAGATGAATATTAAGGTCACTTTTGGTGTGGTTAAACTTTGTCAAAAACTTTCAGTTTGTAATAAATTGGTGATGAAAAGATCAGCACAGCCTATACAAAAAATGTGTTTAAATGGGTTTTTGATTTTGTTTGATAATTTTTGAAAGTAATTTCAAGTACAATTAAGCACTAAAAAAATGAGTAAAACGTGGTGCGAAGATGGTCCAAGATATCAATATTCCAACGTCTCTCCCCTCTACGTCAATGGTTATTTTGCCAATGTTTTGTGTTTTTTAGTGAAACCAGTTTTTAAAATTTGATAATGATCACAAAAAGATGCTTATTACACAAAACACGTGCTGCAAAGTACAGATTTATTGTTTATAAGCTTCGTCACGGAACATTGGTTTTCATCGGTGATATTGAATTTTCTCTCTACAATTGCTGAGAAGACTCATTTTTGTAATAGTGTGAAAATATCATACCATTCTATAAAGTAGGTTTTGAATAAATGCATTTATTAAAGTGAACACTTGCAAGTTTTGTTAAGTGTAGTCTACGTATTTTTTGAATGACCCTCGTACATGTAAACTTCTTTTATTAAATTTAAATTTAGAATTATCTCTGGCTTCTTTTTATATACATTTCTTAACAGTTTATCGTATTATGTCAAATGGGTGTCATTAATAACTACCTGTCCTACTCTACTGAAATTAAGACATACATTTTATGAAATATTTTGATAAAAAAAATCTTTGTTAAACCTTATAACTTGAATGACGTAAAGGTTAGCTCATAGTCCAATAATCCGGGGACTGATAAAGTAAAACCTCTCCACAAGCAAATAAACAATTGTATGATTTTAGAATCTTTTAAAAAAAAAATCACTTAATATACGTTACACATTTTAAACGTTTAAACCTAATTAAATTATTTTTGTTTACAAAAGGTAAATGGTACATGTACGACAGCAGTGTCCATTTAAGGACAGTGAGAATGCTTAAATGTTCATCTATACATTTTACATCTTTATATCTCCATATCTATTACATCTATATATTTTGAATTTATATCTGAACTTTGTCTGAAAGAAACTGAGTATCTTAAAACTTGTGAATTTAAGAATCCACACCTTAACCATTTTAGTGTCATAACATTATATTTCGTTTGGTCTATTGTTAATCCTTTACATTGCAAAAATATTTGACAACCTATATAATACTAAGTTGAAAAATTTCAAGGAACTGGAGAATCAACTACTTTTTGTTTTATTTTCAATATTATTACGAATAACATTATATTTCGTTTGGTCTATTGTTAATATTTTACATTGCAAAAATATTTGACAACTATATATTACTAAGTTGAAAAGTTTCAAGGAACTAGAGAATCAACTATTTTTTGTTTTATTTTCAATATTGCCTTTTCTAATAGCACCAAAACCCTTGAGCCTGGGACAAATACTTGACATTTTTATTAGAAGCATTTTTGCTCATCATTACTGTATTTAAGAGAATTAAGAAGCATCCCTTTTTATTATAACTTTATATATACATGTAGTTTTTTTTATGCTTGAGACACATAGTAGGAAAAAAATTCAAAGAATAAGAGCATTTTCACTCTGTTAACATCAAAGATCACCTTTAGAACTTTTCACCATGGGGCCATGTTGTTTTTAAATCTCACAGGATCTACCCTTGATCATACTAGCCAGCAAACTAGTATGAACTTTTTGATACGGGAAAAGAAGAAAAGAAGTTTTTATAAAATTAATGCATTTTTACATATAGTTTTTTAAATACACCAACCTTACTACAGATTACAAACCCTGGGGCCATAAATTCCATAATTTTGGTACTGGGCATATTACATGTATAATCTTTCCAACAGTGTGACAGTTTGATGTCAAATAGGAAAGAAAATTTTCAAAGCATTAAATTTGATGCCTTTGTGCAAATTCCTGATACATGTAGCTGATGGTTCCGTTTTTTGAAAGTTCTAGTTGTTTCTGTTGTTTCTTTTACATCCCTTGGAACTATTTTTCAATCAATGTAGAAGTACATATAACCATAAACCGATGAAGAACATTAAGTTTAGATCTATACTTTGTTATTACATGTAGAACAAGAAGAGAAAAATAATCGGTTCTAATATTATATGAGACTTGCGTTTTTTACGTTCACTTCTAATACTGAGAGTTTGGCACAGGAAAGTTTTCTTAAAATTTTATTTTTTTAATGATCTAGGCGGCGGGAACCCAGTAACTCCCCATTATGAGGCAAACGGTCATCGCAAGCGGATTTGAAAATATTTAAAGTAAATTACATGTTTACCTTATATATTAAAAGAAATACATATCGACAAGCAATTTACAATCAGTAGTTAGACAGATAAGTCATATTAATTCTGCCCAAAGAAGACCGAATTTGTCTAAGTGATATAAAAGCAAGATGGAATGAATGTAACAAATTCTTACCGATAGGAATTTCACAATTTATCCCTTTGAACTCTTTCGAACATGTACATATATGAGTGTTTTTTCCATTCTGACAAACACCACCGTTTTTGCACGGCGCTGCGCTACAGTAGTCGGGGGGAATCTCACAAGTTTCACCAGTGAATCCATTGGTACAGTGGCATCTGTAGTTTCTAACCAAGTCTATGCAGCGGTGGCCGTTACATGGATTTGGCATACACTGATTTACATCTGAAATTGAATAGACTTACACGTACATGTACCAACGTAGTAAGCTTTCTTTTAAGAATTTATTGATAAAGAATTTATAATATATTATATCAATTAATATTTTTATTATGAGAATTATAATATATGATATAAAAAGTAAATCAAAGGAGCATCTTGATAGTGCATATAACATTTTATAGAATAAAAAATATATTTGTGGGACTTTTTTCTGTTTTAGACTTCATCCTCATAAATTAATTTATCCTCTCTACAACTCACTGTCACATTGGCTTGGTGTTTTAATGTGTGAGCTATCAAACGATGTCCAGTCAATGTTACTCAATGTAACATATGTATCATTCCCGATGTAACTACATGACGATGAATGTCGAAAGATTTCGTCACCAGAAGGAACATTTGGAGTAATCTGATACCCAGATATCGAGATTTCTAAGAAAAATAATAAGCAATATGAAAATAAGATATATTTGACAAGAATTTTAGAAACTGGTGTCATTTTCTGAGGTTTGATTTTACCATCAATTAAATATTTAGGTAAATATAACAGTTCTTAAAACCAATTTGCACGAAAATTACACAGATATAAATGAAAATAAAAATGTCTACATTCATAGCCCATGTAGGATATACCCTAAAACCGGTTGCAATAGATGCAAAAAAAAAAAACAAAACATATTATTATGTGATTAAGTAAACAATAAGTTTTTTATACTAGAAAATGTGAGTGTTTCTCCGATCAATTAACTTTCTGCACAAAGAAATCGAAATAAAATTTAAAGGGAGTATTTAAAAGCGTTGCAAAGATTTCAAAATATTTTTCATTCTCATATCTATTACTTATACCTGTTGATGGGTCTTCATCAAGTACAACAGCAAATCTGAAGTCGGGTTCGATCAAACTGGCATTTATATGGCAGGGAAGACTTTTTTGAGAATCCATTATTCCATTTATAAAGACACTTATCGTGTTTATTTCTGTGCTCATAATAATTGCTACATGATGCCAGTTTTGGATTTCTCTCGTAATATTCAAATTCAATTTGCATCTGAAATTGAATAAATGATTTTGAATCGAGTCTTTGTAAAACTTGGTATTGCATAGATAAGCGTAAGTATTTCTTAATGTTGTTAAAAGATCTTTTCAAATATCACGAAAAATAAAGAGAGTTCCAAATTTTATTCAAAGAACGTTATGTACAGTTTTAAAAAAACATATGAATATTGATAATAATGAACATTTAAAGACAATATTAACGACAAAATTCTAAATTAGAAAACAAATGTTAAGACCATTATTTGACAATTTTCCGTAATAGTAGGTGTCCTCCATGACACTTGATTCCACGCCTAGTGTTTTATAGGTCCGTGTTTGATCTGCTCCTGATTTGCATTGTTTAAATAACTTCTGAGCATGAATGATTTCTTATCTCCATGAATTTTATTTTCCTCCTTTTAAATTTCATTTTCCTCCTTTTAAATTAACGGTTATATATCATTTTTTTTTATAAATATTTTACAAGATATATTTAAATAGGACATGAAACGTGTCAAAACAGGTCATACATTTCTTGGGAAGCGGGTAACAAACTAAATGATAAGGCAAATAAGAAATAACCACATAGGCCTCTTTTACAAGACATGCAAAAGCGCGTTATTTTCTCGTAAAACACTTAACTATGCCCTGAATCTGACCTGTGTAAAACATCTATTAACATTTTGTTTACATCTGTTGGCAACATTTAGATGCCCTGAAATTTAATTAAGACATACCCATTGATTTCCACTAGGACTGTTTCCCCGTATGTAATCTTCATATCAGAAGAACTCGACTTTCCTTGCAGCAACACCAAGTTAGATTTGTCATTCTTAATCCATGTGAAAAGTGTAATATTTCTGGATTCCAAGGGCTGACTACCATTGAAGAGAATGGCATCCTCCTTTTTTACAAAAGTAATATCAAAGTCTGTAAATAAAAAAGGCAAATATTGTTTTTGTGCAACGAGCAATAATTAAAGGAGTTTTCTTGTGCTTCTGATTTTTTGTGTTCATCGGGGAGGGTCCCTCATTAAAACTTACTGTACTGAAATCAGAGGCGACAAAGGTTTATTACGGCATTTTGGGCGTTTGATTTTTTCTTCACCCACATTAGACAAAAGGAAGCTTACATTTCTAACGCAGAATTAAATGACAAAAAGATGTGCATGCATAACACATGCAGAAGTTGATAGGGGAAGGGAACGTTATTATGCAGGACATGTTATTTATTTATATTATATAACTTTGTGAGATCCGGTAATCTGATTGGTCAATACGAAGTAATTATTTTTTAATAACGACCGCTGAAAGCGAATAATGACTCGCACAAGTTGCCTCGTTTTCACTTTCGCTTTAGACAAACATGGAAGTTCGCAAGTTTGCAAGTTGTAGGTGAGGAAAATTTAAAATATATAGTAAAGAACTCCGAGACTGAGAATGCAAAACAATTACAAGGATATCTGTGAACATTTTTCGGGAATACTTAGCACATACCATTTCATGGTTGAATTCGACTTTTCCACTCGGCGAGCAGAGTTTTGACACTGTTTCCGCGATTACGGAGACTAAAGAAAATAAAGACTAGCGTGCCATGTATGATTGTATCTTATCGTAGAAGATATAGGTATTTATAATTTGTCCGTGCATATAATTTCCTCTGCAAGTGTAAACGAGTGCGATTTTTAATCTGGGGGAGGGGGTACTCTGTATTATTCGGAGATAGATATCTTGCGTTTTTATCATGCTATGGCGGGTTACAATTTATTACCGAAACAAGTTCCTCTGAGTAACATTCACTAAATTCTTAAACATTTACATTCAACTTATTTATGGTAAATACTATCTCTGTAAAAATTAGGAAGACATACATTGTATTAATAAATTTGGGAAAATGTTATTTATATAATATAATAAATATGGACTCAATGTACGGTCAATATGCATTTATAATGACCCAGGCTGACAGATATTGACCTCAGATACATGGAGTATATCGACCTCGGGCTAGCGCCCTCGGTCGATATACACCATGTACCTTCGGTCAATATCTCTCAGCCTGGGTCATTATAAATGCATATTGACCTACATTGAGTCCATATTTGTATAGTAATACACGTGGTTCAAAGTATTACATTTTGATAAAAATTACTAAAAATTATTTGTAATCTAATTGGTTCAAATTAATACATTCCGATAAAAATTACTTGTCCAAAATTGAGCTGACTGGCATTTATCACAGACTTTCCCACCTGGTCTTAATTATTCCTAAATCTGCTTTATCTTTAAGCAATAATCATTGCTTGATACAAAGTCATTTGATTTTGAATGATTATAGAGTCCTAGATACTTACATATAATAAGTAAAGTGATATATTTTTTAATGTTTTGGCAAAATATATACCGTAAATCTGGAAATTTTTATTTTTAGCAAATTTGCGCGTGCATTGCATTCGCAAAAATATATTTTTTCTTAAGAATAAATCAACAATCAAAAAAATAAATCCAATTTTTGCTGTCGGAAAGCTGGTGTCTATTTTTAACTCAGTAAACAGGTGTTCGTAAGCACTTGTCATTTCAGAAACCTGTTTATCTATACAAGCAAATTACCCGTGCGTGTAAAGTGCCCTCGCAAGATTCAATATCGTCCGATGGTTTGACAGGTAGGCAGACACCGTCTGAGTGAGGCAGTATGTCTATCTAAAATTATTTTACCAAACAAGTTGCTGTCCTTTAAAAAAGGACTGCAATACGTTGACCATATGCATGTGTTTTTAACCGAAATTAAATTAACAAAAATCTAGGTGTAGTGAATACCCATGTAGGTTTGTTCATATTTTCTACAATATGATCTGCAAACTTATGACTGATTGTAGTCTCAAAGCAAAATTGTTAAATTTTATCTCCGATTAGCCTTAATTTAGATTTGTCAATTAAAACATCGGACTATTTTGATACATGTAACCCATAATGGCTGGGACTTGACACCTATTCTGGATTTATACGGAAGAAATTCATCATGGGAAAAACAAATCTGATGGTACATGTGTAGCACAGCTCTGTAGTACTCAGATTTATTTTGTCAGAGCCCCCCCCCCACATGAAAAACTGTTGCTACAGACCTCTATTAGGCGGTATTTGGATTGCGGAAATATCAAAATTTAATTTAATGTGCGAGCCTTGATGCACAAAAGTAATACCGGTGAAAACTTGTTTTATCTTTTAAAAACTTTAACTAGTCACTGACGTTTTTCATTCAAAATGTTAAGTTTCATGTACCTAGTATATACCGCAAGTTCTTCCTACTTTTTCTTTAAATGCTTGTGCCATAGAACATGCAGAATCAATGTTTAGTTTGTAAAAGTATACGTATACGAGAGAAATTCTGATCTGTCAATGAATATATAAATGGGATAAGTGCGATTTGCCAATAAATGACATATTCTAATTCGAATAGGGCGAATACTTCTACGGGCAAGTTGCCTAAGGTGCGAACTCTCTAGCATTTTCGTGCATGCATAGCCTGTCGTTTGCCCATGGCATCCGGTTTAACCTCGCTTATATATTTACTGCGTGGACCCCAGGGTCAACGCAAAAAGAGAGGCCAGTTATTTTATCTGAAAGTATGGCAAGCCCTTTTACTATTTATTCGTGAAATAAAAATTCTTTCAATGAGAGAGATATCTCTCTAACATAGAGAGATATCTCTTTAGTTTATAGAGATATCTCTTTATCTAAAAGAGATATCTTTATACCTTAGAGAGATATCTCTTTAAGCAAAAGAGATATCTCTTTTACTTAGAGAGATATCTTTATAAGCTAGAGAGATATCTCTTTAAGCGAGATAGATATCTCTTCAAGCTAGAGAGATATCTCTTTAACAAGGTTAAAAGAGATAACTTTCTTAGTTAAAGAGATATCTCTTTAAATTTTCAAAAAGATATATCTTTCTAAGCTAAAGATATATCTCTTTTAATGAAAGAGATATCTTTTTCCAATAATGCTTAAAATAGAATAATTAATTCTCCACCTTAAAACGAAACCGAAACAGGAAGTACAGTCTCTGCAATAGTTTCTATGTTATAAAAAAAAAAGACTGAGCAAGGAATTACCCTGAATAATACATGTACTGTGTAAACAAAAATGCTATAAATCCAAGTTACTTGAAACAACTAATAATAATGGCAACTTCGTTGATAAATATGTGTAAAGTTTAATATTCACGAAAACGAAGTAAGCATATGCAATGGACCGAATTTTCTCAGCTTATGAAATAATAAACTATACTTCCGTCAATAAAAAGTTTACTTCCGGAAAAGGGAGAAATCATTTGAAATGGAATTTTAATAAAAAATATGCATAGAGATATCTCTTTGCGACAAAGAGATATCTCTTAAAGTGAAAGAGATATCTCTTTTAGACACTTTTGAGAGATATCTCTTTCACTTTAAGAGATATCTTTTACGATAAACTAAGAGAGATATCTCTTTTACTTTAAGAGATATCTCTTTATCCTTGAGAGATATCACCAAAAGTATAAGAGATATCTCTCTAGGTGAAAGAGATATATCTTTAACGTTATGTATCTCTTTTCACGAAAGAGATATCTCTCAAGGAGAAAAAGATATCTTTTCAAGTGGAAGAGATATCTCTCTTATAAAAAGAGATATCTCTCTAAGTTTAAGAGATATCTCTTTCTCATAAAGATATCTCTTCAAAATGAGAGATATCTCTTTAAGTTGAGAGATATCTCTATTTTTAAAGAGATATCTCTCTAAAATGAGTAATTTTAAGTTAAATTTTATTTTCCGAATAAATAGCAAAAGGGCTTGCCATATGAAAGTCCTAACAAGGAATCCCTTGCACGGAAGCTTGACAATGAGGAACTCACTCTCGTTTATACAGAAACCCCGACAAAGCAAAAAAGAGGATCATATACGATACTTAGTGAAGAAATGGGAGCCAAAAAGCGAAATATGCCAATGAACACGGAACTCCAAAAACTTGAAAACATTTCGTAGAATTAAATTTAAAAGAATCTACCGTTCGACATCTCAAAAAAACTTACACTTCTGTTCGAAAAAGGAAATAAAATCTTGATATTGATGAACTTCCAAGGAAAAAACGGGGTCGGTCATTAATGTTGGGGGAGGATCTTGACAAGAAAGTGAAGGAGTTAATGACTGAAATTAGAGATGCGGGTGGTATATTAAACAGTCGAATAATCCGTGCCATAGCAAAAGGGGTTGTGTTAGCCGAAGACAGAACGTTGTTAGCAGAAAATGGGGGTTGCATTGAAATAACTCGGCAGTGGGCACTCTAGCTTTTGAAACGAATGAATATGGTAAAACGACGTGGAAGTAGTACGGCTAAACCTGAAATCAAGAACTTAGAGGAACTCAAATCAAATTTTCTCAGTAAAATCGAAGAGCTTGTTACAAAATATGAAATCCCCCCACAGCTAGTAATTTATTTCGCCCACACGGGTGTACAGCTATTACCTGTCAGCAGGTGGACAATGGCGGAGAAGGGGTGTGACATAGTAAACATCGTTGGCTTGGACGACAAACGTGAAATCACCGATAAGAATAATTATAAATTTGCGCATAACAATTCTTAAATCATAATTAATAGGCTTATTTTATTTAAAGCAATGCATCTTACTCAATACTGCATATTATAAAAATTACAGGAGTTATGGCCGGAGCTTTGAGCGGAGATATTCTGCCACCGTAAGTAATTTATAAGGGGAAAACAGATGCCTGTCATGCAAAATGTAATTTTCCTAGAGACTGGGACGTTACTCACACAGATAATCATTGGGCGAACAAAGAAACTAGTTTCCGTTATCTTGACAAGGTCATCATACCATACATAAACAAAGTGAGTGATGAACTAGACTTGCCTTTGCGCCAAAAGGCTCTGATCATTTTAGACTTTTTTAGTGCACAACTTTCCAAGGAATTTAGAGATCGAATGAAAAAACTGGGTCTTGTTTATGTATACGTCCCACCGAACTGTACTTCAGAACTGCAGCCAATGGACTTGAGTGTTCAAAAGATTGTTAAAGACCACATGCGTGAACAGTTTGAAACGTGGCATGCTGAAAAGGTCGCAGCGAAACTCAAAGCTGGTGATGAATTGGATATTAATCTTGGAATGTCCGTTCTAAAACCACCCAGTACAAAATGGCTTGATTCAGCCATATCATACATTAAGAGAAACCTATAAAAAGTGTACAACGGTTTTTAAAGAAAGCTAGTATTCCAGACGCGCTGAAACTACCATTTGAATTTTAATCACAGTGACAAATTTGTTCCCACACTGGATCATTTTAACAAAATTTTAATTAAAATTTAACTTGACAATATTTTTATTTGAATTTGTAAGGTTAAAGTTGACACCGTTTAAATATATTTTATGTACAAGCATGATTTGATAAAATAGAGTTTAGATGTTTTATCTCTTCTAATATTTCTTCTGATTATTGAATGTTGGCGTCGTTTTGTATTGCCGTACGTATATATGTAATTTATTGTATGTACATGTGAACCTTGATAGAATGATCTATCGTTAACATGATATTGTCCTACGGACTTGGTTTTAATGAAAGAATTCGTTCCGTGATACATTCACAGTGTTGCAAAATACACACGGGCGATAACTCAAACTCACTGCATTTCCACAAACAATCCAGAAAGTTCCAAATGTAAATATGGCGTGTAAATTTGAGGTGAGGAAGTTAGTGGAATTTTCGTCTTTATTTGGATTTATATCTTAGGTTAAAAGGCATACACAGCATCAAAATGGTTTATAATTAATTTAAAAGTTATTTTCAGTGCAATTCCTTTTGTATTTTTCAAAATTGTTCCGGAGCGGAGTTTTTGGCCACATTGCAGAGTATATGTTAATGGTATTCTAATTCTGCTTACTTATGTGAAACATATAAACTGTTATGAAAATTTAAGTGCTTTTTATTTTTAGCGCCAATGACAATTCGCAAAAATTTGAAACGTAAAAATTAATCAACAGCTTTTTGACCTAGATTCGCAAAAATAAATCGACGTAAAAATTTCCAGATTTACGGTACCTACCTGTACACTTTTTCACGGAGTCGCTTTTTGGATTTGATGTTTTTCCACAAGGGCAAGGTTCACAAGTTTTTGACATTTTCACACTACTATATGTGCCCCTTGGACAAATATTGCAAGGCATTAAACCATTGCTAGAAAACTCTCCAATGTCACACTTCCCTGAAAAGAAACATAACGAAGTTATGATAAGGCTGTCGGACGACTTAAAATGCCATAAAAACATACATTTTATGTTGAACTAGATTTTAATTTCAATATGTAATCCTTGATTGAAATTGCAGTCAACTTGAGATAATAGTTTAATCAGGTATTATAATAAAGCATTTCTGTAAAGTCACATGACTGTGTTGATCACATGACGGACATTTATGATATTCTTAAACGTTGCACAGAAATCGCTTCGGCACAACTGCAAAACAAACTTTTTGCGCAAAGTTTGTTACATAGATCATTCAATCGTGATCTCTGGTACATAAAAAGTTACCAACATCAGACGGGGTATTTTCCACTCCTGATCGAGATTTATACAAAAGTGGATAAACTACATACAATACCCCCAGCAAAATTCAGTTTGAGGACATACTTCTCTTTTAGATTCATGCAGAATAATAA
>NW_026927162.1:0-29743 GCF_032062105.1 Saccostrea cuccullata | reverse complement strand
CATTTCACAAATTATGGAATAAAAAATTCCATGTAGGATTAAAAATGGGAGTTTTGATTCTATAGGAGAAAAATCCCACAGAACTCATTTTTCTCCCACAGAATGATGGTGGGATATTGGTTAGGAGAGAAAATCCCACCATAATCCCATGGGATTTCTTGATTGCAGGACTAGTGTAATATTTTTAAACTAGCAGATATTCAGGTGTAAAGGTTAGTCCAACTTGTGCGATTAAAAAAATCCCACCAGATGACATTAATGGTTTCCATGTATCTTTGGAAAAGTGGTTGGCAAAAGTCCGGAAAAATGTCGTGTTCGGAGTTAAATGTCGCACTGTTATTCATAGAACATATTTACTGAAGATATCAAAAATAATAAAGGCTTATTTCGATTCGAATGACCAACACTGAAAGTATTAGGTAAGCGTTTCATTAGGTGTTATAAATCTTCTCGGGTCTATTCTGAAAGCACATGTACTTGTTTCGGAAATAAATTTTAACCTTTAGTTTTATAATACAGGGTATCTAACTCCGAATTACACTCAGTACCCCCCTCCTCAGAAACGCACTAATTTACAGTTAGGAAATGCACTACCAAACTGTTTATTACCATTGTCTCCTACGATAATTTATCAACACAACCATGTATAGTATGCATGTGTATATTTTCTATTATCTCTGTAAACAGCGTCAAAACTCCGTTCGCCGATGGAAAGTCGAATTCAATTAAGAAAAGGTATTTGCTATAATCTCGGGCAAAGAACAAAATTCAAGAATGAATAAGTTTTAAAAAATTAATTCCATTTGTTTTAAATTGCATTGAATAAATAAAATTTAATAAAATCTTTTTTTTCATCAAAACACAATGAAGACTTTACATGTAATTTTAGATACAGATTTTTATCAAATCGAAGTCGAGATGAAATTTTCTGTCTAATTTAAAAGTAATATAAACGGTCTGGCCGACTGGGTCAACTGAGTGCACATTTTATGCAAATGAGGTCAAAATACTGGATTCTGATTGGCTAAGCCGCTGGGGAGGTCAATTGAGTGCAGGTTTGGGCCCTGGGGGGATAGGGAGGTCAACTGAGTACAGCCCCAGCCCTAACCCTAACCCTAACCTAACCCTAACCCCTAACCCTAACTCTAACCCCTAACCCTAACCCTGGGGTTAGGTGGGTCAACTAAGTACAGCCCTAACCCTAACCCTAACCCTAACCCTGGGGTGGGGCTATGCGGTTCAACTAAGTACAGCCACCTTGAGGGGGTTGGGTGGGTCAACTCAGTACATTCCCCCTGGGGGTTAGGTGGGTCAACTTGTACAACCCTAAATACGACAATGTACTAGCTTTTTTATTTACTATACGCTGCTACTACGATTTGGCAGCGATTCAAATCACAGCTACCTATGCATTGTGGCGTCATAAACTTGGCAGCGATTCAAATCTTGATTATGACGTCATGTTAGTCCTTCACAGCCTTATTATCTGGTAAGTTTTCTATTTTTTTTTAAAATACATTTTCTATGAAGGTCATCTTTGTATTTATCAATTATTACTGTGTTATATACCTAATGTTTATAACATTGATATAATTACTGCCATGCGTGTTTACCCTAAAATACACTAGGACTAAGAGATCCTCGAAATGCTCATAAATCATTTAGTATGAGTTATGATACATTATCTCATATTCCTTTTGTTGGATCAGTATTCTGAATTTTTTTATGAGGAGCCTCATAGCATATCTAATAAATCCAAATTTATATAAAACTCAAACAATGTTACAGTTACCAAGTTTATTATATACAAAATGCATATTGGATCATGGGGACTGACAACCGACTTACAATGCGTTAACAAAACTGATCTATCTCCAGGACAATTGGAGATAGTCAAAGTATACATTGAAACACATAAGAAGCAAACAAGTAACAAGAATGTACGACTGTTAAAATATATACAAATGTAGTAAACAAACATACCTATAGAAAACACACACATTAATCCCCAGGAGAAAACTTGGGGATTATTGGTAAAATATGGAAATTCTGATACATGCTTTTACAACAATTAAAATGACATTCTCAGTTTCTAATATATCTATGAACCTTTTATCACAGTGACCAAATGAAGGATATGGAGATAATTACTCAGATCATATGCCAATAAATCTTATTTCTTAGATATTTTTTATTGAAACCTGCAGACTGTCTTATTTTATTTATCACTCATACTTTTACATTCTGGTGCAACAGTTGGCCAGTAAAACTGGGAAAAACTCAGTCTGAGAATCTCTGTAAATTTATAAACATGCGTGCCCCCCCTTTCTTTTTAAACCTTCATGTAGTCAGTGATTTCAAAAATCTACATGTAAAATATATATTGAGTGCATTATAAGTAAATGCATATGCATATGACCCTGGGTATTCTGACATAGTAAACGATGACAAAAGTTATTAAAAGAGTATTTGGTTTTCTAAAGTTCCGTTATAAATGTATCGGTAAATGCTGTATTTATCCTCAGTTCATGTGAAGTTTAACCTGCATGTAACTCAGAGTGCATTGAATATTTCTATGATAGGTCATTCTATAATTGAATTTAAATTAGAAAAATGTTTACAAAATTGTTGTAAAATACATGGTATCTTTTACATGCCTGTCCTGTTTGTCTCTAAATTGTTGCTTCACTTACAATGTAAAATGAGGTTGTGTATCACAGAATTGTATGATTTTCCAGGATCAGCTAAAAAGTTGTTTCACTGGATTATTTAATGTATAGGCCTATTGGGCATATAGTTGGATACTGTAAACGTATTACATTTGGCGGTGTATTCTTTTTAGCGCTTTTAGCGGAAAGATACTTCCTCTAATTCAAGTACATCGCTAAATGTCTTAAACAATGATACATGAAAAAGAATATTAAGAAATGCGCTAAATCAAATCTACACAAACTTGTTTAAAAGCCACTTTCCGCTAAATATCGTACACACTAAATATAATACATTTACAGTATTTTGTAAGTTTGTCGTGTTTTTTGTTTACATTTCCTATGAATGTCATGTTTAAGTTTAACCATGATTATATGGTTCTAATTCCTGTGTAATACTTATGTGATCTGATGTCTCTAACATTGATATAAGCACAGCCTTATTAAGACTTGAAAATACTAAGGGATCCTCAGAATGTTAATAAATCATTTTGCATGAGTTATGATATAATCTCATAACTCCTTATGTTGGTCACCCTTGGAATTCAGACTTATTGAATTGTGAGCAAAGAGATATTAATTAGGAATGTAATAAGAGAAAAGGAGAAATTTAGAAAAGATTAATCTTAAGTCATTTACATTTTTTTTGATTCTAAATATGTGTGATATGGCATACATATAATTTCATTTTCACTTTTGTTTCTTAGTAATGAGCTTTTCAAAAAAATTAAGGACTATATGGTGTACATGCTTGTATTTTGTTTGTATATTATACTGTACTGACAGGTATTTAACAAAATTGAATCTGCTGTTAAGAAAAAAGTCTTTTAATGTCTAAATGATTACTCTGATAATCATTTTTATTTGTGATATTAATGAAGTAAATGTGCCTTTTAATGAGAAATATTTTATGATCTTTTTTGCATTGTTTTAAACATGCATTTTGCATGCAGTATTTTAAGTGACAATAACAAAATGGTTCTATTTTTATTTCTACAGTCATCACCATGGAAGATTTGTTTCGTTCCTTTTTTACATGTTTACATTTTGAAATTGATTGAACTGATAAGTAAAAGATATTATTTTGAAAATTAAGAGTGGTGGACGGTAATGACCATTTTTTAACGATATTGATCTCCTTTAGAAGGAGAGCTCCATATAAAGACATACAAAAGTAATCAAATTTTAAAACTAAAATGTATGATTTTTTCTTTGCCAAATGATAGTTTACAGCTGAAGATAACATATCTATATAATACGTTAAATATGGCTAATTTGTTAACCCTCAGCTACCTTAATAGCATAGTTGGTAAAGATAGCAAGTTTAGACTCCAAATGATGAATTTTTGAATTTTAATAAACATTATAGAGACAGCATAGATGATTATAATAAATGGTTATTTCTTCATTGGCTTCTTCTGTAATCAAGGGTCTGTCCATTTAATATCTGACACTTTTAGGATCACCCTTTTCTGGGCATAATTGGCTATATTTTTCATGAGAAATGATCTCAATAGTGCCATCTCTTTTTATTTTGATTGGTATACCTCTGTCTACATCTTTCTCTGTAAAAATTCTCTTTCCAAGCCTAATTTTACTCATTCCTTTACTCTTTTTTTTTACTGGGGGTGTTACCCATAGTTTTAAGAACCCAAAATGAGATGTAACACCTTAAGCTTGATTTATACCCTTTTTTGTCAATATTTAGAATTCTAGTAAGCTTAAGTTGCATATGAATTTTTTAAACAGGAGGCCCACGGGCCTTAAAGGTCACCTGAGTATCATGTAACAACTTTCCAGCGATTGTATTTGGTTCGTGTTTTAATCCAAAAGCCATGAAATTTACAAATTTTGAAAGAGGCACCATTGCTTATCAAAGGGCAGATTTTAATGCATTAATTTATTTTTAGTCAAAGTACCCCCCTGGTACCCCTGACCCAGCGGCCCTCAAATTATCTATTTTGAGAGAGTTCCCTTTCTTCATTATAAGGCCAGCATTTTTTTATGTTTAGGTTTAGTTATGAACATGAAAATAAAAAAGTCCCGAAGGAGAAGGAATTAAAAAAAAATTTGGATAAATCAATTATTAACATTTGAACATTCTTTTTTTTTATGCTATTCTAATAGGCTCCTTACCACTGGACACAATGTGCTTACAAATAGGAAAGTAGAACATTTAATTGCTTATTTCATAATCTGCCAGTTTGGGCCAGTTATATGAATTTTGTGATGTTGATCAAAATATATTTTAAAAAATTAATTCTTTAAAAGTCTTTCAATATATCTTCATTTTTTTAATATGTGTTGGTTGAATGTGTAGACACATTGTTCTAAAATTTACTTGATGCCTAAAATTATAACTCCTATCATAAAACAGAAAGAGAGTATTGGGGAGTAGGGTGAACATTTTTTCAATTAAGTGTGAAATAATTTTTCTGGCTATTACAAATGATACTACATGCCTGTATATATTTGTATATTCTTGCCTTTTAATAGTTGATTTTTTTTTATTTTCTTCAGGTTATTGTTTATTTCTTCCTCAGATGGACTTAACTTCTCCCATAGTTTTTATTCATTACATCTGATGCATTAGAAACCCTTTTCTGAAGAATGATGCTTAGACTATAAGCTATAACAGAAACCTAAACAATGTCGCTGGCAATATGCAATAGCTACCACGGGCAGTTTAAAACCTGGGGGAGGAAAATAATTTACAGACAGATACTTTTGAAACGAATACATAATTATCTCACCAGCATGTCATTGTGCAACAAAGTCGTCAGCATTTAATTTGTCCTTTGAACGGGTGAAACGTTTTGAATGGCTCTCATATCAATGAATTTTACACTAAACCAAACTTTCTTCTCAGATCTAGCTTTATTTACCCGCCGTTTCATCGCAAAACCAGAAATGCGAGTTCGTAAATTTGAAATCTCGATCCCGACTCAAATTTGACATGGGAAAGATTTTTTTTTCTGAAAATTCAAAACCTTGAGCGGAGGGTTTGTAAAACTGTAAATAAAATAAATCCTGACCTTAAATATGTTATTAGATAATTAGCATATTAACCAGGAGCAGAGAAGAAGATTTTCAAAGAATTCATGCATTTCACTATATGATCATTAGAGCCCCACCCTAAAACAAGAACCCCTGACCCTGGGGCCATAAAATTCACAATTTTGGTAGAGGCATTCTTGCTCATCATAACTATGTACTTAGTTGGTTTATTTGATACCCAGGAGCAGAGAAGAAGATTTTCAAAGAAATAATGCATTTTCACTACCTACTTATTTAGCCCCGCTCTAGCACTAGAACCCCTGACCCCAGGACCATGAATTTCACAATTTTGGTAGACGACTCATTGCTGATTACAATCATGCAAACAGTTTGACTGCTTGGTGTCCAGGCGTAAAGAAGAAGATTTTTAAAGATTGCATTAATTTTAGTGGTTTTGGCCCCACCCCTCAGGCCCCAGGGGGGCAGGGCCATGAAATTCACAATTTTTGTTTCCCTTCACCCTCAGATGCTGTATACAAAATTTGGTTGAAATTGGTTTAACGGTTTCAGGGAAGAAGCTGAAAATGTTCAAATGTTAACACACGACGAAGGACGGACGACGGACGCCGACGGACAAACACGGATGGCAATAGGTCACCTGAGTGACTCAGGTGTCCTAAAAAGACATATTTTTTTCCTTTCAAGTATTCTCAATGGAGGGCTCATTAAATTATGCAGAGACTAACAGAATATATCCTATCTTAAAACACTGATACAAGAAAATAAAACAGGAGATGGATAGAGGATTCAAGAAGCACGTGTTAACCAGTTAAAAAATGATCAGATTCACTGTCAGCATATTATTTCTTGTAAAATGAATAAGAAAACAATTTTATTTGTGTCAGTTTTTTTTAATGTAAATAAGAAGCATTGGAAGTTCGGAATATTTCAAAAAGTTGATTGAGCATAATTCTCACTATGACAGTTGGAGTATTATGATTTAAACATTAAAGAAACCATTTCAAATTTCAATATACAAATCATGCTTAGTCATGCAGTATATAGTTTACACTTGCCAAAAAAGTAAATGGTACAGTATCTCTATTCAGCGTCAATCCAAAGGTCAAAAAGGAATGAAAAAATATTTCTCTTTATGTATTAAACTTGTAGGTTTTGTTGCAATAAATTCAATAAATTTAAGAAAAAAAATGTGGATTCATCTATTAGGATTGAGACTTGTACATATTATGAATGATGGGCATTTTCATAATGACATTTAGAATGACAATACATTGATTCAATTATATATATTTACATTTGCAAATATTTTCCTTTATATAACACTACTGAAAGCAAGCGTTTTTATAACTGTATAAATACAGGTACGGGGTCAAGAGGTCATAGATGTTCGTATGGATAAACGTTCGACGTAATTTCTCTGTGACGTCATAAAGGGTCGACGCGCGGTCAGTGGATTACATACATGCCGTTGGGTTTGAAAAATAATGCATTTCACACGTTAAAAGTCACAATCAGGCAAGTTTTAAGTATGAATAAGTCACAAATGTAAATATAAGTAATAAGGTATCATTTTTTGAGTGTTATTGGGATGTAAAACGGGTTGGCACATGATCAAATCTTCCATAAAGCCCTTCGGGCTTTATGGGATTTGATCACGTGACCAACCCGTTTTACATCCCAATAACACTCAAAAAATGATACCTTATTTCTTAAGAATAATTCTTCATCCATACAGTCAAAATGGAGAAAATTTTTTTTTTCCTTTGTATGAACAAATTATTTGATGTCATGAATTTATTTTAACCAAAATATCAGGAGAATCTGATGACTCTTAAATAAAAAGTTTTCATTATACTAGTCAGAAACCATTAGTATACCTACCAAAGACAAAAAAAGGAATGTCAACTCAACAAAGCAAGTAAGGTTCCTTTTCTTCGAAGAGTAAAATTCTGATGAATTGCGTGTTTGTTAATTTATGCCTATAAAAAAAAATTTCCTCCATTTTGACTGTATGGATTAAGAACTGTTCATAGAATTGAATCAATGTAATGTCATTCTAAATGTCATAGTGTCCATCATTCATATTATGAACAAGTCTCAATCATAATAGATGAATCCACATTTTTTTTATTTCGCATCACTCGGCGGCCATATCTGAGGGAAACTCGGAATCCTCTGCTCAGTTCATGTAATTTTCTGCTGTATACCTTCATTATCTGACATAATTTATTTACTACTTGTATTTTGATTTTTCAGGTTAGGTCTATCCATACATAGAAAGAAAACAGAAAATGAACGCAGTGAATTTATAGCAACAAAACCTGCAAGTTTGATACATAAAAAGATATATTTTTTCATTCCTTGTTGATCTTTGGATTGACCCTGAATAGAGATAACCATTTACTGTTAGGCAAGTGTAAATTATATACTGCATGACTAAACATGATCCATATATTGAAATTTGAAATGGTTTCTTTTAGGGTAAAATCATAATGCTCCAACTGTGAGAATTATGCTCAATCAACTTTGTGAAATATTCCAAACTTCCAATGCTTCTTATTTACATTAAGTAACTGACTCATATAAAATTGTTTTCTTATTTATTTTATAGGAAATAACATGCTGACAGTGAATCTGATCATTTTTTTAACTGGTTAAAGTAATGTTTACAATTGTCTTTATATGCTCAAATGTAAGTTTATTTCATACAGAAATACCTTAAATGTATAGAATGAATTTACTTATAGATTAAATATATAGATTAACCCCTTTGTAGAAAAAAACATTTTTAAAACTGATTTTCTTGCCTATTCTCTCATATATTTCCTAATTTGAGTATTCTCAAATAATTTATTACATAAGCAAACAAATTTAATACAAAGCCACAATATATGCTGAATACCCTGAAATGAAATGGTTACATATGTAAGTGTGTAACACATCATGTACAACTTTAAAGTCTACACGATTTTAAGCTACCCATATAATACAATAAGACTACTTTTTCAAAGTTATGAAAAATTCTCCACAAAAATATGTCTTTATGCAAAAAGATAAATGTTAGAGTACACTTTTTAAAATATATTTTACATGAATCACATAAAGAACATTACAAATCATTTCTTTGTGCTTGTTTTCCTTTGGAACATCTGTGAACAGACATTCTGTTTTGACTTTTTGATACATAAAAAGCGTCCAAAAATCATTTGGGATTGTTATTCTAAACCCTGATACTCTGAATTTTAAGAGTTTCTGATGTGTGCCCTACTTAGAAATGTTTACAATGTAACAAAGATGAAACTCATAATTTGATTTTATCAGCAATGATAAAGTCAATAAGTTTCCACAGGCTTTTCTGACACATCATGTACATTTTTTTTCTACTAGAATGTATTTGTTCACTAAAATTGAGATCAACAGTACTTAGCATTCCATATAAAGAAATATGAACCCCTAGCTATTAGAAATTTAAAAATTTATTTGTGCATGAATGCGTTATGTTTAACAAAACAATCTCTTTCATTGTAATGAAAATTTTCTTCTTCATATAACATGCAGATGATGTCATTTTCACATATAGAAAAGAAACTTATTCAACTAAAACTAAAAGAGAATCATTAAAATCTTAAAGACATTAAAGGATGATATCAAGACCGAAGTCCAGTAATTGATAAAATTCTACAATTATCATCCAAAGATGTATATGTTTGGATTTATTTTTCAATTCACAAGCAAATGATATGCTGCCATTTAATCTTTCAAATTTAAAAGAAATTCTATACTTTTGAATGAAAATTTCAAAATCCAGAGGAGTCTTCCCAATATCTGTCTTTTTATTACTGAAGGTATGTAAATCAACAGAGTTGGTGTACTGCACCATCTGAATAAAAGTCATATCCACAAACTTGACTTTTTTTCCCTAAACCTCATTTCAAAACATATATTATTCCAACCAGTCTTTACCTATGCAGTGATAATAAGATTTTTACATAATTCTAAGGTATTACATAGTAATAGTCTTTAAACATCCTTGAACATAGTGCATATGATTTACATTTCAATTCTTTCCAAAGAATATGCTATACCACTCAATAAAGCTGATATAAAATCTCTAGGTTATCACAAAATGTTAAACTTACAACAACTGAATTTTACCCAGGAGAAAAATGATCCAAAAATCTATAGAAAATCTCCGAATCTTTCTTTACTTATGATGTGAAGTTTGTAGGTTACAAATTATTGTCAAAGGTTGTTATCTCAATAATATCATGCTTTGACCCTGACAAAGTGTCCTATAAAACTAAGTGTATTACTCTAACCTGTTCTGTGTAGTAAGCATAAAGTCTATGGGATGATAGAAATATTTAAGATCTTATTACATCACAGATTGGGGACACTTGCATCTTTAAGGGGGTCCTATTGAGACCTACTAAATTCAAAAAAGGACACACACATACACAAACAAAATGTATTTACAGTTCCAGGAAAGTAATAATTACACCACGGCTAGCTTCTAAACATCTTTGTAATTTGTTAGGGGATCCAATGTATAACAAGAGGCCCAGGGGCCACAGCGCTCACCTGAGCAATTGGCTAGGAAAAAACACATATCAGATCAGAACTGAAAGTTTACTGAGGTGAGGGGGGGGGAGAGCTTTAATTTTAATCCTATTTGAGAATGCCTTCATATCAATACAGCATATAACTTTGCTGTTGTTGATGAAAAGATTTCTTTTTTAAACATTTTGTTCCTATATATTATGTCGTAATACATGTAATTTGAATTTGATTCCCCATTTTGTCCCTCCCTAACCTAAAGGGCCATGATTTGAACAAATTTAAATCTTCAATACATGAGGATTCTTACAAGCCAATATGACTAAACATCGCTTTTCTGTTCTTGGGATTTTTTTCCTTTATTTGATCCACCATAGTGGCCCCACCCTACCCTTTGGGGTTATGATTTGAACAAATTTAAGTCTACACTACCTGAGAATGCTTCAATATAAATACTGGTACCACTAATCATTGCTTTGCTATTCTTGATAATAAGACTTTTACATACATTTTAATGTAAAACTTGGATCCCAAATTTTAGCCCCACCCTACCCCTAGTGGTCATAATTTGAACAAACTAGAATCTACACTACCTGAGGATGATTCCATATAAATATCTCTAATCATGGCTTTAAAGTACTTGAAAAGAAGATTTTAAAGTTGTCCATCTATATTCCTAAGTAAAACTTTGATAGGCCTTTAAAAGATTTTTCCTATATATTCCTATGTAAAACTTTGATCGGCCATTTTGGCCCCACTCTACCCCTGGGGGTCATGATTTGAACAAACCTGAATCTACACTACCTGAGGCTAATTTCACATGAGTTTCAACTTTCCTAGCCCAGTTGTTCTTGAGAAGAAGATTTTGAAAAGATTTTTCCTATATATTTCTATGTTAAATTTTGATCGGCCATTTTGGTCCCACCCTACCCCCGGGGGTCATGATTTGAACAAAGTTGAATCTACACTACCCAAGGATGATTCCACATAAGTTTCATCTTTCCTGGCCCAGTGGTTCTTGAGAAGAAGACTTTTTTGAAAATGCCATTAATTTTTCTCAAATTTGTGATTATATCCCCTTGAAAAAGGGCTTGGCCCTTCATTTGAACAAACTTGAATCCCCTATACCCAAGGATACTTTGTGGCAAGTTTGGTTGAAATTAGCCCAGTGGTTATTGAGAAGAAGATGAAAATGTGAAAAGTTTACGACGACGACAACGCCAACGACAACAACCACAACAACGACTACAACGACAACGACAGACAACGGACAAATTTTGATCAGAAAAGCTCACTTTAGCCTTTGGCTCAGGTGAGCTAAAAATCATACATAACAACTGTCTTCAATTTGAAATGGACGAATTAAAAGTTAAATTTTGATATTTTGAAGTCTGGGAATTAGTTTTTTGAAGATCTCATACTATCAGAAAATCACAATATCAATTCAAGGATTTGATTAGATCTCAGTTTCTTAAATGACTGCAATTTATCTATTGTCATGTATGACAGAATATGAAAGATATGAAGGGGAGAGCTTTTGACCTTTTTTTTTCTTCATCATAGTTCAAAATATATATTATACAGGTCTTTATCTATGTAGTGAATATAGGATTTTTACAGAAACCCAAGGTATTACATAGTAATAGTCATATAAACACCCTTGAACATTGTACATTTGATTAACATTTTAATCCTTTCCTAAGAATCTGCACCTAATTTTTTATAAAGTCTATAAGTTATCACACAGTGCTGAAGTTATTGCATTCAACGACTCATATCAGAAACCTCAGTACCTAACTTTTACCCAGGAGTAAATGATCCAAAAAATCTATAGAAATATCTTATTCATTCTTCATCTGTGTACTTATGATGTGAAGTTTGTAAGTTACAAAATATTGTCAAAGTAGTCATCTCAATAATCTTATGCTTTGACCTTGACAAAGTGTCCTAAATAACAAAGTGTATTCCTACAACCATTCTATAAGTAATACGTATGAGGAATATGGTATGATAAAGATATTCAAGATATTATCAAACTACAGATTATGGGACACTTTCATCTTTATTGGGAGTCTTATTGAGACCTATTTTAAATTTAAAATTAGACTTGATACATACACAAACTAAATGTATTTACAATTCCAGGAATGTGATAATTGCATCAAATCCAGCATCTGGATATCTGTGTAATTTCTAGGGGGTTGTAAAAATAAGATGTAAAATAAAAGGTTTAAATGTGTAATTCCCATACATAACAACTGTCTTCAATATGAATTGGTAAAAAAAAATAAATTAAAGTAACATTTAGATACTTTGAAGTCCATGAGAATTAGTTTTCAAAGAGCTCGTGCTATCAGAAAATCATATTTTCAATACTTGATTTGACTATAGGTCTCAGTTTGATAAATGACTATATCTTATCCATAATCTGTTTCTGACAGTGAAAGATACAATCCTGTCCCATAATCTGTAGTTCTTTGTCATCCTGTAAACCAATATTCAGGATCATAATGATTGACTCGGTTTGGAATCATATTTATTCATGTGCTTCTTGAATCCTCTATCCATCTCCTGTTTTATGTTCTTGTATCAGTATACGATATATTCTGTTAGTCTCTGCATAATTTAATGAGCTCTTCATTGAGAATACTTGAAAGGAAAAAAATATGTCTTTTTTAAAAAAACTGATATGCAACATAAGCTTACTAGAATTCTAAATATTGACAAAAAAGGGTATAAATCAAGCTTAAGGTGTTACATCTCATTTTGGGTTTTTAAAACTATGGGTAACACCCCCAGTAAAGAAAAGAGTAAAGGAATGAGTAAAATTAGGCTTGGAAAGAGAATTTTTACAGAGAAAGATGTAGACAGAGGTATACCAATCAAAATAAAAAGAGATGGCACTATTGAGATCATTTCTCATGAAAAATACACTGTATAGCCAATTATGCCCAGAAAAGGGTGATCCTAATAGTGTCAGATATTAAATGGACAGACCCTTGATTACAGAAGAAGCCAATGAAGAATATAACCATTTATTACCACAAGTGGGTAAGAATTACCTGCATTACCCTGAAAGACCTTTGACTGGAGAAGAAGTCAGGTTTTAAATGATAGGAGAAAAAACAGTTGTCAGGAAAAAAAAATTGTTAAAGACACGGGACTTTAACTCCATAGAGAAGAAGAGACCAGGATTAATAAAGGAAGTCCAAACTGAACTCTTGGAAGATATTTATCCTATTATGAGAGTGAATTTCCAGCTTTTGTTTATTACAAAATTGTGTATTTTGTCAAACTAATTCCCATTGCCATTTTTTGTGCCTTACACATGTGTAGACCATTTAAATTGAACCTCATGGTCAAGATTGTGATACACACTCTTATAATCATCTATGCTGTCTCTATGATGTTTACAGAACCCGCATCGTTATTCTTTACAAATCTATCGTGTCTATCGTGCGTGTATCCTATCGTATCGTGCGTGTATCCTATCGTATCGTGTTTTCCGTTTATCGTGTTTTGCGTTTTCTATCGTGTTTTCCGTTTATCGTGTTTTGCGTTGATCGTTTAGATTGTTTATCAGGTTCTATCGTGTATCGTGTTTTGCGTTTATCCTGTATATTCGGAGACCTTCGCCTTTTATCTTTACACCAGGAAGAAACTACCGAGGTATTCCGAGTTCCTTTTTCGTTTTGTTAGCTAAAATAAGATTTTTTTAGCCAAGAAAGAGAAAAGAAAGTTTTATCTCTCAGTTTTTCATCTTAAAATAAATATTAAAGCATGGAAGGAAAAGAATAAATATAAAAATTATACAATTAATAAATTAAATGATTAATAATAGATTAAATTAAGAAAATAATCATATCATAGTCAAGCAGAGAATCAAAATTAATTTTTGAAAATGAAATAATCGATTCGAAATAAGTAATTCGAATTGTATGATTTTTTTTTGGTCAAAATTACATTTTAATAAGATTTTCTTAAATTAGTCAGAGTCACTAGAGAATGATTTTTTGGTAGGTCACGATGTACACGTAACACCCCCCCCCCCCCGGAAAAATTATAATAATAATAAGCAGGGGATTGATATGTATCTTTTTTAATTGCAATATTCATTTTCTCCCGATCAATCGTCTGGTAATATTAGAAATGTGTTTTCGCCTCTGATCTGAATGTATCTACAATTATTCAAAATATTAATTTAAAAGATAAATAATAACAAAGCATTTAAAACATTGATCCAGATAACTTAAACACTGATTTTGTCCGTTTAGTCTCAATTTTTTAAATTTATTTTAATCACTATCTAATTAGATAAATTCCTTAATATATCTAAATTTTAAAAAAAATCAAAATTATAAAATATAATGGATGGAAATGCTCTACCCAATTTATCAAACCATGGCAGTTATTATAAAAAAGACGTTTTTCATTAATTTTATCTGGCATTAAATAATCTAAAAATAATATAAAGGAAAAAACATGATGTCTTTAAACAGCCTACATTTTCGGTGTGGAAATAAACTGAAAATATAATGCACCTGAGTGTCAAATCGAAGAGCTTTCCATTCCAGAAAACTGAAACGTATGTGTGCCTCTCTAATCAGCACACTGCATTCCTGTGCGGTCAACACCCCCTCCCCCTTCTCCCCTATCCCCCTAAATGACAGCTCGTCCCGTGTGTGTTCACCGTCAACATACCTGAACTGCTCTCTCACCTTATGTCAAACAGTATCAAATTTCGGGATTCTGTTCATACCTTGTGTGAACTACACGCATAAAAGTTTTTTTTTGCTAAATCAATTAAATAATATTACAATGTATGGATTTAAAAAAAGCATTTCCTTGCTTGAATTTAAATTCAAAAACTCATTTAAATCAATTTTGATGAAACAAAGTCCCTTAAGGTAGGATTCTTCTCTGGTTTCTGACTAGATGATATATTCAAAATACATTTGCTTATATACCTTATATATTGAGGTGAAAAGGATTTAAAAGACCATATTTTTCTTTCCTCGTTACAATTGTACAACTTAGAATAGAAATGGTAAACTGCGTTTGAAAACTAGCAGGGACTATATTTTTCGCAGAATGGTGGCGTATGAAAATATCTTCTTTTCTGCCACTCAAAATCATAATTGAACAATGAATTTAGTTATAATTTTACACAATCGAAGACTTGGAGAAATTTTCAAATGTAAGTTAAATTAATAATGAGGGACTAAACTTTCAAAATATATCAATAAATATGATTTTTCAAACAAACTAGAACTTTGTTAGCTTTTAAACGCTTCCTACCCAAGTGCAGATTTGAGCCAAAAATCCATAAAAAGTATTTTTTGGCTCTTAATAAACGATCAAAACTTTTTGTTTTTGTATCATTTTGTACATTTGTAAGACTACTTTATTATATGTGAAAATAAGAAAAAGTTAAGTATAGGAAGCATCTGAAAATAACTAATATATCCTAAAAAATTAAGAAGAACAGAGAAAATTCGGATTAGCCAATACCCAGTTTAGTTAAATTGTTTATGTAAATTTGATAATCTCATGCTATAGACCCGATATAGTAATATGTTATTATGAAAAAAGAACAATCTTTAATCTTTTGAAATAGAAGTAGGTATCACATGATTGGCCTTTTTTAATTCTTAATGTCAAGGAAAAAGATAATGACCTTGACCTGACCTTGCCTCTAATATAAAACGGTCAAATTAAATCTCACAGATACTATCACTTACTGATATTGTCTTCTTGATTCTGTGAGAATTTCATTAATTTTTAAATATTAGAAATCTGAGAAGAATCCTACCTTAACTCAATCCGCTGATTTATTTTTATTTGTACGATATCGATGTATCAATAATGATTATGTAAAAAAGTCTTTTAAAAAATAAAAAAAAAAATACTACAATTATGGTACATGAAATTCGGATCATCGGGTTTTCTTTCGGATCACTGGGTTTTCATCGGGTTACAGACAAAATTAATTCTAGGAAACAATTTCTTTGATCGTAGAAAAGATTGAAATAATTCTAACATTCTTAACTATGAAAATTTGCTCGCATTATTTTTTTCTACGGTATTTTACTTTAATAATAAAAAAAGAAGTCTGATTATGCCGTGACCATGCAAGACGAGTAAATGTATTGCACCAAATCGATTTATAGTGTTAATTGATTTCATTCCATACGTATATAACTTTGTTTTAGAAGTCAATATTATTTTTGGCTATTTGGTTAGATCATATTTATCTAACTTTAAATTGGTTACGGACTTTCAATATTTGTTTTAATTTTTGTGGTTTGTATTGTAAAGGAAAAAGTATTTTATCCTTCAATATTCGTTCATTAATATGAGGTTTTAATTATATGATATATAAATGTTTACATATACATGTGCATAAGTGAGAGCTTAGCGTAACGTACATGTACATGTGCATTAGTCGCAGATTCATATTCTGTTGACACGGTTTACATGTATCAATGCAGAGCGTCATTATGTAAACAGTTATTTAGATTTCTACTCAGGAAATGTATATAGTTCCTAAAGCCGATTTCTTTGGACCTTTCTTTCAGCCAGTCTTCTACATGTATTTTTTTCTGAGATTTTAATATTTCATTGCTATTTATGGATACACCGCAGATTGTAAGCTTTAGACATTTAATACAAATATATAATCTATTGCGTAAATTTGTTCCGTGAAATAACAAATGTATATTTTTTTTCATGAATTATGAATCTATTAATAGAGTTTCATAAATTCATATTAGTACCCGTGAGAAACGGCACATAATTATGTAAGGGATTTTTGTGCAACAACTATATGTACGTTAAATTATCAATAACAAAACGAGTCATAGTTCAACCTTAAGATGAGAATTTCAATATTTACGCAAATAACCGTAAATTCACACCCTTGAGTAGAAATTTTGAAATTAAAAAAATAACAGTCTCCATTTCATACATGTAATAATCCATTTAATCAGTCAGAAAAAATATAAATATATAAAAATAAACAACTTTTGAAAAATTACCAGTGATCTCAATTTTTTTAAATTATAATAATTAAATGTACTTTATAATTTAGATTTGAAGCTTTGCAAGAATTAAAATTAAAAAATTGCAGTATCTAAACAAAATAATCTGTTCATCTTGTCAGAAAACGTTCCGCATTTTGAAACAATCCTATCAGGTTTTGCGTTTATCCTATCGTGTTTTGCGTGTATCAGGTCTATCGTGTTTTGCGTGTATCGTGTTTTGCATGTATCGTGTTTTGCGTTTATCGTGTTTTGCGTTTATCCTATCGTGCGTGTATCCTGTCCTATCGTGCTTGTATCCTATCGTATCGTGCGTGTATCTTATCGTATCGTGCGTGTATCCTATCGTATCGTGTACCTTTAAAGAATAACGATGCGGGTACTGTATCTCAAAAGATTGAATCAGGGTATTTGTGTTCAAAGAGCTGAAGAAACTATACAGACAGATCTAAGATTTTGGAAGCATACATATTAATGAGGTTAAAGGAGATATAACACTGGAATTAAATACTAGATTATTAATAGAAAGAACAAAAACTCATAGAAATTATATTGAAAGTACCTTTTATGAATAAAATAGAAAGAACCTCATAGAAATGATATTGAAAGTACCTTTTATGAATAAAGTGTCATGCTCCAAGGTATGTTTTAACAGGAGATGGTTTACAGCAGTCCCATGCACTCATAAGAAGATCTTGGGTAGTAGAAACACCAGGGAATTTTAATTCCACACAATCAGATCTTCTTACATCAGTTATAAGGTTACAGTCTTTATACATAGTCAAGAGGGTCATTAAGATTTCTTTACTGGTCATCCTGATGGGCCACATTATAGTATTCTTTCCCTGTGATATAATGTTAATATTAAATGGAAAATTCAAAATTCATCAGCAATTGGAGTCTAAACTTGCTATCTTTACCAACTATGCTATTAAGGTAGCTGAGGGTTAACAAATTAGCCATATTTAACGTATTATATAGATATGTTATCTTCAGCTGTAAACTATCATTTGGCAAAGAAAAAATCATACATTTTAGTTTTAAAATTTGATTACTTTTGTATGTCTTTATATGGAGCTCTCCTTCTAAAGGAGATCAATACAGTTAAAAATGGTCATTACCATCAACCACTCTTGATTTTCAAAATAATATCTTTTACTTACCAGTTCAATCAATTTAAAAATGTAAACATGTAAAAAAGGAACGAAACAAATCTTCCATGGTGATGACTGTAGAAATAAAAATAAAACCATTTTGTTATTGTCACTTAAAATACTGCATGCAAAATGCATGCTTAAACACAATGCAAAAAAGATCATGAAAATATTTCTTATTAAAAGGCACATTTACTTCATTTATATCACAAATAAAAATGATTATCAGAGTAATTATTTAGACATTAAAAGACTTTTTCTTAACAGCAGATTCAATTTTGTTAAATGCCTGTCAGTACAGTATAATATACAAACAAAATACAAGCATGTACGCCATGTAGTCCTTATTTTTTTTTTTTTTTTTTTTTTGAAAAGCTCATTACTAAGAAACAAAAGTGAAAATGAAATTATATGTTTGCCATATATCACACATATTTAGAATCAAAACAAATGTAAATGACTTAGGATTAATCTTTTCTAAATTTCTCCTTTTCTCTTATTACATTCCTAATTAATATCTCTTTGCTCACAATTTAATAAGTCTGAATTCCAAGGGTGACCAACATAAGGGGTTATGAGATTATATCATAACTCATGCAAAATGATTTATTAACATTCTGAGGATCCCTTAGTATTTTCAAGTCTTAATAAGGCTGTGCTTATATCAATGTTAGAGACATCAGATCACATAAGTATTACACAGTAATAGGAACCATATAATCATGGTTAAATGTAAAGATGACATTCATAGGAAATGTAAACAAAAAACAAGACAAACTTACAAAATATCCAACTATATGCCCAATAGGCCTATCCATTAAATAATCCAGTGAAACAACTTCTCAGCTGATCCTGGGAAATCATACAATTCTGTGATACACAACCTCATTTTACATTGTAAGTGAAGCAACAATTTAGAGACAAAGAGGACAGGCTTGTAAAAGAGATCATGTATTTTACCACAATTTTGTAAACATTTTCTAATTTAAATTCAATTATAGAATGACTTATCATAAAAAAATTTAATGCACTCTGAGTTACATGCAGGTTATACTTCACATGAACTGAGGATAAATACAGCATTTACATTTATAACAGAACTTTAGAAAACCAAATACTCTTTTAATAACTTTTGTCATCGTTTACTATGTCAAAATATCCAGGGTCATGTGCATATGCATTTACTTATAATGCACTCAATATATATTTTACATGTAGATTTTTGAAATCACTGACTACATGAAGGTTTAAAAAGAAGGGGGGGGGCACAAATGTTTATAAATTTACAGAGATTCTCAGACTGAGTTTTTCCCAGTTTTACTGGCCAACTGTTGCACCAGAATGTAAAAGTATGAGTGATTAATAAGATAAGAGAGTCTGCAGGTTTCAATAAAAAAAGATAAGATTTATTGGCATATGATCTGAGTAATTATCTCCATATCCTTCATTTGGTCACTGTGATAAAAGGTTCATAGATATATTAGAAACTGAGAATGTCATTTTAATTGTTGTAAAAGCATGTATCAGAATTTCCATATTTTACCAATAATCCCCAAGTTTTCTCCTGGGGGTTAATGAGTGTGTTTTCTGTAGGTATGTTTGTTTACTACATTTGCATATATTTTAACAGTCGTACATTCTTATTACTTGTTTGCTTCTTATGTGTTACCATGTATACTTTGACTATCTCCAATTGTCCTGGAGATAGATCAGTTTTGTTAACGCATTGTAAGTCGGTTGTCAGTCCCCATGATCCAATATGTGTTTTTGTATATATAATAAACTTGGTAACTGTGACATTGTTTGAGTTTTATATAAATTTGGATTTATTAGATATGCTATGAGGCTCCTCATAAAAATATTCAGAATACTGATCCAACAAAAGGAATATGACATAATGTATCATAACTCGTGCTATAGGATTTATGAGCATTTTGAGGATCTCTTAGTCCTAGTGTATTTTAGGGTAAACATGCATTGCAGTAATTTTATCAATGTTATAAAAATTATGTATATAACACAGTAATAATTGATAAATACAAAGATGACCTTCATAGAAAATGTATCTTAAAAAATATGGAAAACTTACCAGATAATAGTGTTTATACACAGTATAGTAATATTCATTAAATAATCCAGTGAAATAACATCTAGCCTGATCTAGGATTCAGCTGTTCAGAACTTTATTAGAAGAAAAAAGGTTGAAAACCAGTTTAAAGGACCAAACAGTTATTTACATGAAGTCTCCAGGGCTGCGAAAGTCTGTGTTAGGCCTACTGAGTCTAAATAAGCAGCCACCGAGGCTGTGAAGGACTAACATGACGTCATAATCAAGATTTGAATCGCTGCCAAGTTTATGACGCCACAATGCATAGGTAGCTGTGATTTGAATCGCTGCCAAATCGTAGTAGCAGCGTATAGTAAAAAAAAAAGCTAGTACAGTGTAAGGGCCGCATTGAACATATAGGGCTGTGTACTGAGTTGAACCTCCTAGCCCCACCCCAGGGTTAGGGTTAGGGCTGTACTGAGTTGACCCGCCTAGCCCCAGGGTTAGGGTTAGGGTTAGGGGTTAGGGGTTAGGATTAGGGTTAGGGTTAGGGGTTAGGGGTTAGGGGTTAGGGGTTAGGGTTAGGGGTTAAGTTTAGGTTAGGGTAAGGGTTAGGGTTAGGCTGTACTGAGTTGACCCGCCTAGCCCCCCAGACCCCCAACCTGCACTCCTTTGACCCACCCAGCGGCTTATCCAATTAGAATCCACCATTTTGACCTCATTTGCATAAAACGTGCACTCAGTTGACCCACCCAGCGGCTCATCTAATCAGAATCCAGTATTTTTGTCCTCATTTGCATAAAAAGTGCAATCAGTTGACCCGCCCAGCCAGACCCCTTATGCTAATTTTGAATTAAAAGTTCATAATAATAAATTAAGTTATTATATTAAACATGGCAAATGAACTGGTTACATTAAAAGATTTACCTGTACAGGTTGATCACAAATTAAAAACTGCTATGGTTCTAATACTAATGAAACATAAAGCAATACATTTATTGAGCGGCACTGACCTCTTGTAAATAACTACAAGCACGTAGGATACGACCCCCTCCCTCCTTTCCATTTTTTTCTTGCTGAAGCAGGGGATGGGTAAACTTTTTCCTATTTTTGTATTTTAACTCCACCCTACGCTTTTGAAAGTGATCAAGTGAAGATTAAGTGACTTAGACGACGAAAACTAAGACAAATTGCAAGCCATCTTTTTTTATATATCTGTCGAAAACGATACATCTAAAAGCAGCCTAAAGAGATAAAAGGGTAAAATTATTTATAACATGCGATACGTACTAAAAATCCAAAATAGGAAAAACCCCAGAAAAATGGAGGGGGGGGATTCATTAATACATGTATTTATAGCCGGGACGAGATTTGGCGGAAATTCATTCATAAGATATTATCGTTAATTTGAGTGCCTTGCAGAATTTTCTACAGAAGGAAATATATAATATAAAAAAAATAAACACATATATCGGGGGAAGGGACGTGGATGTTAGTCCTTGACTTCTAAATTGTCTTCATACCTTCGACTTTTCAGACAAACTTATCGCAGATCTGCTATTTCAACGGGAAGGGGAGGGGGTCTGCCTTTTCCAGAAAGGAATATAAGGTCACTTTTATTTTGCAAATTCCGGCGAGAATCTGCACATGAAGAAACGCAGCACAGTTAAGGTTGCAATTAGGAGGCGGGGCCTAATTTGAACGGGAAATGTTTACTATGACGTCACACATAATATAAGGTCTTCAAAATGCCACAAAATGAAATTTGCTATTTTAAACAGCCGGATAGATATATATTACACACAAACTTACCATTACATGCAGTTTTGTCGCTTGTTAAATCCCACAAAACAGTATATAATCTATCCATCGATCGCAATGCACTTGTCAAAAAGACGTCATCTCGCAAAAATGACGCAGTTTGTACACAGTGAGAGGCTTATCAAGTCACATTTTGTACAATGAAAATGCCTTTTGTTCTCAAATAAAATATTATTTTCAATTAAAGAAAAGACCGTTAACTTGGATGCGATGTCTATTTTATATCTAAATACATCCTTCCATTATGTCAGCACCTCATAACTTGAAGTCAAAAAAAATCATGATGTGAAGTGATAATGTGTTTACATAGTGTTAAAACTTACGTGAACTGAATCTTTCTTTGCATCATTTCATTTCTTTAATATGTGAGGTCAAAATTGCATTACGTCAGGTAATTGTGTTTTATAATTAAACTTGTCATTACCTGAAGTCAAAAATCTACGGAAGCCCGTTGGTGCCATGTACGAAAAATAATTTATTTGGCGGCCATCACTTATTATCTGGCGTCCGCCACTTATATATCTGGCAGCCACCACTTATTATTTAGCGGCCGCCTATTAATCTATATGGTGGCCGCCACCTATATATCTGGCGGTCGTCACTTAATATCTGGCGGCCGCCACATAAATTATTTTGCAAAAGGTGAGTGTTATTGTATTAGGGAAGCCCGTTGGTGCCACGTACGAAAAATATTTAATCTGGCGGCCGCCAGATAATTATGTGGCGGTTATATGTTATATGACATTTTCAAATTTAAAAGAAAATTTAAAATCATTCAAAATCGATAAAATTTACACAAATAATTCAAAAATGCCTTCTTGACGTTAAGAAATACGCTGTGTTGTTTACTTTTGCTTAGCAACCAACGTCATAAAATCTCGAACCCGAACTAAAATGCGTAACTTAAAAACACGTGAACGTGATCGAAAGGGTAACATAACCGTCTCCGTCGGGGGTGACATAACTGTTTCCGGTGTGACATAACTGTTTCCGGTGTGACTCAGCATTTTTCTGGGTTTATAGCAAAACTTATTACATTTGTGATATAATAAGAAAATTTATTCAAAAATGTTATATACTGTAATGGAAGGTTGACACAAAGCAATAGTAGTTTGAGTAAATGTCATAGAGTGTTGACATAATATAGTGTAAGGTTGACGATATGCAATGTTGTGTTCTGCTATAAGGCAGTGACGGCGTTCCATACAAGGGCATACCCTCAATGTATCTTGTCAAGTTTTTACACATTAACTCAAGAAGCATTCAAATATTTGAAAAATGCTGCGAACCTCATGAAATCTTGCAAATAAATTAATTATAGCTATATTTAATGTAGTTGACCAGCAAAATATTCAACCTGCCGTCCAACAAATTAAATTTAAGCAATTAAAAAAGGGAATCTATATAGGTTCGCAGCACTTTTCACAAACTACATATAGTGTTGAAAAAGATTATAAATGAATTTAAGGGGGCCGACTCTAGCTTTCATTGCGCAATATTTCGCGCATTATAGTAAAATGAAGCGTATTTACTGTCTTAAAGCAACTTTTTTCACTTGATTTATGAAATTAAACAAAATTGAGCAATTACAGGTTTAAAAATGTAATTACAATTTTATATAACTGAATTTTTAACCGATTTTGCAACTGATAGGTAGGTTGACGTTGTTATAGTGCGTTTTTCATGTTATGATAAACATAACCTCTTAAGGAAAGGGGTAATGAAAATGTTATTAAATAAAAAGTAATAAGCATACGCTCTTGAAATTTACTACATATGAATTTGATAATCTCTTCATCATATTTTATTCTTTTTTGTATAAATCCTATTCATGCATCATATTTTGTACATGTAGCACTCTAAAATAACAGGAAAATTCGTTAATTTTTGGCATTTTGAGATGCCCTCGCTGGTAACAAGATGGTAGAATTTTGTGTTTCTTACATATAATGTACAAGATAGTATCGCTCATCATATATTACAGTTTGAACAAAAACGCTATTGTAGTATTTGTATAATTTGCTTTAAAGTGCTAAAAATTGGCACTTTCCTATATAATCCTTTAGTAAATGAACCTGTATTTTGAGATGGTTCCTTAGAAAAACCTGGACGGTAGATTTCGCCCAAACTTTGCATGTACACTAAAGTTAATGTCAGTTATATATGCTATAAAAATGAAGAGTTTCGCTATTGTAGTTTTCACGCAAAAAACCCATAGTCGGCCCCCTTAAGATTTTAACTTGGTTATGCTCTGCAATATTTGAATTTACATCTATAGATGACCTCTAAACTGCAAGTGTAATTGCTAAAATCATGTGACGTCGACATCACGTGACAAGTCTGTATAAAAAAAATCTAAATGCCTCCAACATACAGATTTAAACAACATTATAATTTTTTTTATATCAGTGAAGTCCTAAAAAGAATCGCCCATCCTGATAAAGTATGTACAGTGTATTTTTTATCTTAGAAAATCGCCGATATTTCCATTTGTAACCTTAACTGTGCTGCAAAGTAAAATAAAAAGAAACGGTAAGACATCAACACATAAAGAAAATATAAAAAAAGAAACTAAAGAACTGATTAATTGTTGGTTTACGCCCTTTGCGAGAATTTTCACTAATATTAGACGTAAGGAGAAACATGTCCAATAATTGTTTTATCGGTTTATTGAATTATTATGATGTTGGTCAGTTGAAAGCAGATAGACGTGGATTTTCTTTTTTTTAAATCAGTATAATTTGTTGTTTTTTTTTTTCTGCTCTGTATACCGGATCGATATTCACGACGTCAAGCGTGACGTTCTGATATTTTATGACGTCGTTCTTAAAAATGCTACATTTTTCAATATGACAGCAATTACATGTATATACAATTAAATTACGAGAAAATGAACCCTAAGACAAATTAATTTTTTAACATAGATTTATTTAAAATCAATTCTAGTTTTACATGTTTTAAATACCAAAGCATAAAAAAAATTGTCTGCACGATTTAAAAGTTCTTGATATTTTTTAAATCAAAACCTTGCCTGAAAACGAGGCAAAAACGACGTTTTTCCTATACAATTCAATAAAATAATGTCGAAAATGTTACTTCAACAACCATATGTTTGGAATTCAATTACACAAAAAGGGTGAAGACGATTTTTATAAAAGGTTTTTTCAAAGGAAGAGAAATCATACAGCTTATTTTCATGGTATGTTTTCGGACACTTTTAAAAGCCCTGCAAACCCGCGACCTACCTTAAAAACGTTGCATGCCACTGGACGTTTCCGTCCGCTGTCCCATCTTTGGTCTTCTTCATCTGCATTAAAGCAAATCACACAAAAATAATATTAAAATATTAATAATTCCCTTATATGGTAGATAAAAAAATCAATCAGTTTATATGGAGAATATAGTAAATACTGAGGTATCTCCCTAAACAATGACAAACTGTAGCAAAGGACAACCCTTAACAAGAAAAACAACTTCTGAATAATTTTATTTGGATATGACTGCACTTCATTACATTTAGATGATTTTGGTTAAAGGTATTATTCATATTGAAAATGTTGAAAATATGTATTAAATTTTCTTGTGAAAATTATTTTAAGATTCAACAATCTATCTTAATCTTGTCCATCCGATTACAATCGCAGGGGGAATAAGGAAGCATACAAATTGTTCTACCTTGCCTAAATCATTGCTACATTATGACGTCAAAGTCAGCTACATACCTATCCCGGTCGGCCTTTCCTCTGTCATTTGTGACATAAGTAATGCTACAGAACAACAATAAGCTGTATATTTCAAAATATAAGATTTGTACTTATGGAAAGTTTGCCTCCTAAAATACTTGGAAAGTGCTGCTAGAATCCCGAGTTAAGCATGGTTTTACGAAAAATCTCGGTTCATATGTAAAAAATTCAAAACATCGGGTAAGGTTTTGTGCGAATGTGTGGAATAATTATTTTACTGTCGGGACAGTTGGATTCTAGTAGCACTTTTTAGGCAAAAAAGATGTTTTTCAACTGCATTATTTACTCAAAGAAATTATTAAACTCCGGGGAATTGTTGTTCTGTTAGCTTTTTTATTAGGGAAAATTTCGCTATCAATAGAAGTCACCTGATGCCGTGGTGATGGTGCAGGTCATTGCTTTAGACACTCATTTATCTTTATGCAATGAATAATAATAGTTGACGTTTACCAGTTGTTTTGGTAAATTATCAAACTGAATTTTATTTAAAAAGTCTAAATTTCCCGAAAAATGACTTATATGCTTCCTTAAAGGTCAAATATCAAGGAAATAGATATACTTGTATATAATATATGTTGTAAACAATGGTTAAAAAGAAGGAATTACAATATTCGTATAATTTTAAACCTCGTTGTTTTTTTTTTTGTTGTTTTTTTTTTCTTCCCCTTTTTGTGACATCATTAGAGACACTCGACAAATTCTAGTTACATAAGTATAGTAAAATGTGCACTTGATGATCTTAAAATTATGGCAAATTTTGGGAAACAAAAATGTTGATATATCAGAGTTATGCGTAGATCTGTCTGCTTAGAATAAGCTTTGTATATTTGAGTCAAGAAAGTACTCAAAATGATTATTATTCTTCGACCGATTCTGTTTCGTTCGAAGCCGGTAAGGGTGAAAGTGGAAATTAGAATAACACAACTGACAAGGGATCAACATAGAACCTAACGAATGTACATACATGTAATTTGTATTTAATGCCTTTTACTAAGCGTGCTCAATATTTCCGCAAAAAATATTTAACTGCGGAAAATTGATTTTATGTGTTGTTTCTTATTCATCATATAGGACCAGGACTTTTACATAGTGAAAAAGTATAGAATTCCTTTTTGTTACATTGCATAGCCGTTTGAACCGGGCACATGGCGATTTTTTTTTTTTTTTTTTGGTGTTAAGCAATATACATTTATTGACTGAGTTCGAGGGCAACATGTGTTTTGTCGGACCCAAGAACCAAACTGTCTGCCTGAGGCCGTTAGGTGAGAAATGAGATTAAGCTCCGCCCATTCTGTAACGTAAGCGGTCCAACATCTCTCCGAGCGGTCCAACATTTCACTCAGCGGTCCAACATCGACTTTTTTATGCCCGCTCAGCAAAACATTAAAAATGTTTGACTTTTTTTCGTATAGATTTGTATTGGAACAATTTTTTAAAAGTATAACAAACTATAATGAACAATGAACGGAACAACAGAAATTACGTCATCATCGGATAAATATCATCCGTGGGAATTCGAAGATATAGCTATCACTGGTGCTTGGAACCCCCCCCCCCCCCCTGGGTTGTTCCGTACCCCAGTGGGTTTTTTTTACTTTAAAATAATATTTTTCTAAAATTTAAGGGGAAAGAAGGCTAGTTTAAGGTAGGATTCTTCTCTGGTTTCTGACTAGATGAAAAATTCAAAGTATATTTGCTTATATGTCTAATATATTTAGGTGTAAGGGATTTAAAAGACCATATTTTTCTTTCCTCATCACAATTTTACAACTTTAAATAGAAATGGTAAACTGCGTTTGAAAAATAACAGGGACTATTTTTGGCGGAATGGTGGCGTTTGAAAATATCTTCCTTTCTGTCTCTCAAAATTATAATAGAACAACGAATTTAGTTATAAGTTTTTGACAATCAAAGACTTGCAAAAATTTTCAAATGTAAGTTAGATTTATAATAAGAAACTAATCTTTCAAAATATATCAAATTAATATGATTTTTCAAACAAACTAAAGTATGTTAGCTGTTGTCTGGAACCTTTTTAATTTATGCGTAACAAGTAAATTTTATTTGCCCCCCCCCTCCCGAAGTAACATTTCTTTGTTGTCTCCCTCAACGGATATTAATTGCTTCATAAAGGCCTGAAAATCGTTGTCACATAGCGCTTTCATTCTAAAAATATTTTAATATGAATTATTTCATCCTAATTTAGTTTAGAAAAAAACTATTTTAGATATAAGTAGTACAAACGGCCTCGCCGGCCGGGTCAACTGAGTGCACTTTTTATGCAAATGAGATCAAAAATACTGGATTCTGATTGGCTGAGGCGGTGGGTGGGTCAAGGGAGTGCAGGTTAGGGGGTCTGTGGGGGGATAGGGAGGTCAACTCAGTACAGTCCCCCTGGGGTAGGGATAGAGGGGTCAACTTAGTACAGCCCTAACCCTAACCCCTAACCCTCAACCTAGGGGGCTAGGGGGGTTTCAACTCATTACATAGCCCTATGTCCAATACTGTGTTTACATTATACACTATACGTTGGTACTACGTTTTTTTTATGCTAACTGCACAGGTAAATACTTGCGCCGTGTGCAAAACATTTCAAGAATGTCATTATGACGTCACGCATTCATTCACAGTCTAGACAGCCCTATAACCGGTTCAAACTGGTTTTATTGAAAACAAGAACACTCACAATACAGATTAGAACACAGATTTTATTCACAATGAAAATACATACAATTACATTTTCTGTTTCTTCTGTCCCTTCTCACTGGTCAGGGGTAGTTTCCTTTTGGTTTCCCGAGGTTTTTTTTCTATGTCTTTTACCAATACATAGCACGGATCTATCTGTTTAATTTTCTTACTCTCTCCTGATCCCCCTGGTCGTTCTTTTTTCTGGTCAGTGGTTCCCTCCCCTCTCATTTTTGTTGTCTTTACTTCTAATGACTTTGTGATTGTGGATAATTGAGCACTAATGTAACAAAATCCACTGCTGTTGTAACATTTCAATTTATCCAGCTTGTTTTGAAGATCACTCACCTTGGTGTTCAATTTATTTACCTTGCTATCCACATCATTCATCTTGGTGTTCAGTTGATTCATCTTGTTATCCAGAGCAGATAGCATGTTCACAATCCCATCCAAAGTTGTATTTAAAATCCCCATATTTTCTTTATTAATGTCTTCAGGAAAAATATACATGTCCAAATTCAAATCCAAATCCACTGCATCCTTTAATATCTCTGTCATGGGAGCTCCTACACGGAGCCCGTGTGCACCTTTTTACCTGGGCTTTATATACCTGTTACATCATCTGTAAAGAGCCGTGTGCAAAAAACTTAGGGGGCCGTGTGCAAAAATACAATACACCTACGTTTTGTTTATGCTGACTATACAGGTAATACTTAGGGACCGTGTGCAAAAATACCTTTTACCTGCGTGGGGTATAAAAATGAGAATAAAAAAAGTAAAAAAAAAAATTAATTTTACTGTGATAATACATGGATGCAATGGGAAGAGAAAAAAAAGTATGTATTCAATACAGAATGAAATACCTGAAAAATTTACATAGGTTAAGAAAAAATCAGAGACTTTTTTAATTCCAAAACCTAAAAGAAAAATCAAAAAACCTACGAATTACTAGCCCCCCACTGAAGACCAG
>NW_026927161.1:0-29161 GCF_032062105.1 Saccostrea cuccullata | reverse complement strand
TGCAAATTACCATAAGAATTAATATTACACAACATGAAGTCATAATAATATAATCTATGGAATTACCCCAGGCTTTGTCTGATAGGGTCTCCCACTCCTCATCTTTAACATTCAGTTTCAATCTCTTTAACATATCCAACGTTGATTCTACAACATTAAAGTCAAATTAATAAATGACACACATTAAAAAAGGGTTACATGCATGAGCTCTCAGCTCAGCAAACTTAGCCATGACAAGCTTAAAGTACCTTGAGTTGTGGCGCTGGAGGGGTTGGAAGAGGTTGTCTCCATCATTGATGTTGCGCTGGAGGGGGTTGTCTACATCATTGATGTGGCGCTGGAGGGGGATGTTGTCGTGGTGTTGAAGCCTCAAGGGGGTGTCTTATTGGTGCCGGATGCCTCTGTTAAAAAAATAAAATACAATTTCCATCCAAGTTTCTTCATGCATTTGTTATTTTTTGCTATACCAGAGATTTGTAATTTAATAATATTTCTATTTAGTTACTCTCCTAATAACGCTCCCATGCATATTAGTAATTTATTACATCATTTTGGTTTCATGTTATTTACAATCTTATCATTCAATTGACACTTCTAGAGACATGAATTCTTGCTCATTAATACAAGTTACATGACCTTCCATCATACATTTCCCCAAATTAATGACTTGAAACGAAATGATACATTCTAGTAGTAATAAAGAACCAAAAGAGCTAGAATATTACAGCGGATCCTTACTATATATTACACAGACTTCATAGTAAAGGAGATGGGTGAACATGACGAGAGATAAGCCCATAGCGCAACAAACATGAAGGTAAAAATTAAATCTCAATTATATCCAAGTTTTCCTTAATATTTCATATAACATTAAAGTATACTTTATGTAAAATCTCGACAACTTGCACAAATCTCTTGAAGATTGAAGTTATTTGCCTATGAAGTATTATACAGACACGAAAGAGGACAAAACCAGTCATTTTTTCACACGATAACACTATTTTTCGATATGAGTGGGTCTTCTCTCCATTTTTTTTTAAAGTTAATCCTCAAAGTTTGCTTACAAACATACATATTTTGGTTTCCACAATTATGGAGCAAAGACCCACTATACCTTAAAAATATAATGTTATGACATAATTTTCGTATCTTTTCAAGAAATACTTGAAGTTCCTGAATTCAATGGTCGTATCACAAACATGATTTAAATGCCAAACTTCGGCAGGACTAGTGTAGCGTAGTGGTTAGCTTGCTATTCTCATACAGAGTGCACATCAGGATTTTTATTGCCAGGGTTCGAACCCAATGAATACCACATTATTTTTTTTTAAGATAAAAGAATACATTTTAACGAAAAATTTTCCTCCAATCTTTTTTGTTTATCATGATTTCATAAAAATCAGTGATGAGAACTTTACACTAAATACTAAATTCACTAATCTGAATATGATTTTTATGTATCTGAACCTAGTGGGCTTTCTGCACGCTAAGTTCACCCATCTCCTTTGGTGTAATTTTATTAGCTACCTTAAAGCTGACAAGAACTCTTAAAAAGGCATCATTTTTCATCTTTGTACGACTTGCTACATTCCTGTACGCCTTTGTCAGCCATCTTTCTTCAATTCCGCCATATATAATCGAAATTTTTTGGCCACCTGTACCTGCTATATATAATCTTTTACAATTGTTTCACTTGAGTGATTTTCTAGCCTGGCAGTCGACATGTGCACATCTCCGATAGCATACTTTTTAGAAGTCAATAAACTGACCAGTGCATGTTTGAAAAGTAAAAATTCAACAAAAACTAGAACTATACTGAGAATGAAATTATTTTTGAATGCATTTGCTGCAATATAGAAAATACACTAACACGGAATACATTCAAGTACAGCAAAAACCCATGCAGGTCAGTCGAGAAAACGCGTCAAACGCAGTAATAAAAACATTTACCTGAATACTGCTATCGTTACAGGGATGTGCACATCCTATTTTACTTTTATTGAAAAATGCATCTCAGAAATCATGTAATCCATTGCTAACTCAACAGTAAAAAACTGCTTGGACACACGTAGCCCATGCCGATTATTTTATTTGGTCAGGGAAAATATCAAAGGTTGAAAGCTCTGGGTTTGACTGAAGAAAATGCCAATAATTTTTTTTTCAAGAATAAACATTACTCTTGTCTGTAAATGTTGTAAAAAAAATTTTTGAAAACATGGTTTAATTTCATCAAATTTATAATAAGCATGCATTATTACGAATCATTCACCTTTTGAAGAAATGAAGATATTTTCCTGTGAAAGGAGTGGGGGGGGGGGGAGTAATAAAACATGCATAACACTCTCAAAAAAAATGATTTAAGAAAAACGTCTGAAATAGATCGGATTTCTTTATGATCAAATATTATGAAATAAATGCTGTGTATTGGCTTTATCAGACCCAATATAATTTGATTTAAAGTTAACATAATTTGATTTGAAGTTATTTTAAATACGCACAATGAAAGAAAAAGTAAGCAAATTCACATACCCCACGCTCCCACAAAAGTCGAAGTGCTGAAATTCCCAGAAAAAATAAAGGAATAACTTCCTTGTAATATGTACATCTATAGTATACACATTGTGTCCTAAATATCTGCCAAGTTTGTCGAAATTTTGTGCAGCGGTTTATGAGGAGTTGCGCTGAAAACTGCTCATCTCTATATTCAAGATATGGCCTAAATCTAAATGTAAAGTGCGGAAATTCCCGAAAAAAATCAAGGATTCGGAATTTCCTGTGATGTGCAACTCTACACAGTGTCTCCTATAAATATCTGCAAAGTTTAACAAAATTCTATGCATTGGTTTATGAGGAGTTGCGCTGACAAAAAAACCAAAAAACAGGAGTGACTGACTGACTGACGACGGGTCGAAAACATTATACCTCACGCAACTTGTTCAAAGCCATGTTACTTTCAATTCCAATTTTTTTCCTACAATTCTTGGATATCGCTGCATGTACTATGGTAAAAAGGGGGGGGGGGAACCTTCCCTTCAATGAACATTTTATATAGTAAAGGTAATGTTGGGGGAAAATTCTGTGGTACAATGATAATGAAAATAGAATTTAAAGTGAATTAATTTTTTTGACATCAATAATTAATGATTATAAGCCAAAGCATATAGGAAGAGAGAGCAAACTCGCCGTGAGAATTCTACATTCTACTTAAAATTAGCTTCTTAAAAATTCTCTTGTCTGTTGTGCAGGTCCAGGTTCGACACGTTTGAGAAGGTATTTGAGAAAGTTCCCATTGTACCCATTTCTGTGATGTATATTTCACGTTACACGTATATAGTAATCGTTATGTCCGTCCATTTTCGTACGTCCGTCCGTCCGTCCGTAGATGTCTGTTACGCTTTGGGGACCCATCTCTTATCCGCAAATACTCATACCACTGAGTGAAATTTAATGAAATTTTCGCAGAATCTCAATATACATACAATATATTACATATTACCATTTTGCAACCCCTATTTTACTTTTTGAGCCTCTTTGACACATAGGTTGGGTTTACCGACAACAGCAAAATATGTACTTTGCCATTATAACCATATGGGAGGCGGGGGTATCATTTAGTGAGCTCATTGCTCACAGTACCTCTAGTGTCTCTTTCAAATTGGGCGTTTAGGTTAATATCTTGTCCAAAGGAAAATTATTATTCAATTTATGAATTGAGTTTTGACATCCCGCCTGAAAAAAAATCCTTGATCTGCCCTATAAGGCTTAATAAATGGTACAGCACAAAGTGCGTAGGATTTTATACCTATTATTGTCCTACCGGATAGTTACAGAGAGAGACTGAGAGAGAGGGAGTTCAATATACAATTAGAGTAAATGCAGGTTTCAAGTATTCCTACCCTTGCTTTTAAAATTATCTCCCAAACACTCCTACAGAAATTATATTTATACTAGAGCCGAGCTCGTTGCAAAGCAACGAGTAGGTCTTCCGTTGGAGCTGTGGACAGGAAGTATAGACCTTGCGTCAAGGTCACTGCACTTTCTTATGTCAACAACCTTTTTTCTCAGCATGAGCCTCCAGTGAATTTTCATTACAAAGTTATGTTTAAACATTTTTTTCTTTGTCAGTGACCTTGATTTGCCAGAAAGACATTTAATCAGAGTCATGACAAAACCCCCAATCATAAGAAATCTATGTTTCAAGTAAAAGCCTCCAATGATTTTCATTTACTACTTCATGGTGTAGTAAAGAAAATATTTCTTCTGTCAGTGACCTTGATCTTAACAGAATAACCTTGGCTCTGTGTCAAGACAAACACCTTTTAGTGATTAGAAGTTCATAACACTGAAAGGAATTTTGCAACTTTTCTGTCATTGGCCGATGAAGATGTTTGAAATTTGCATTATCTCGTTCCATTTTGTCAAAGGTCAGAAAAACAACACTGAGGTATTTTAAAACATCACCGGATATTAATATTCAAACAACATGGAGTTTCTATTTATGAAAGTCCCTTCCATAATACTTATTTTAGGTGGGTACAGTCCACTAATTGTTTTCCCATAGGCGACAATGTTAACGTTTCTTCTCATAGCGATGTCCCTAATTTTCGTTCGGTAGTGAGTGACCCCTCAAATCAAAGCACATCAACTTGTCTTTCCTTGGTTAAAATCTCGAGGTGGCATGTCAGATTCGTTTTCCGGCAAAATGCGTCTGTCTGCGGGAACCTCTAAAAATGAAAGTGAAAGTAGGGGAATTTCAGAATTCTCACTGGCGTTATAATACACAAAATAATTCGGCTGATCTTCTTGATAAATTACATTTTCAGAGCTTTTTTGGCAGGAAAGATACTCCTTATCAACAAGTGTGAGGCTCGGTTCAGTACACCTGCCCAATTTTTTTTATGCAAGTCTGCAATTTAAGGAACTTGTAATTTTTTCTGCACTACTTTCTTCTCCTACCGATTCTAAAAATAATTAGTGGGATGTACCCAATATGAAAAAGCATTTTTTTGATTTTACAATATTTCACACTGTTTGTCAATCTAGAGCATAAGTAGAGACATCATGCCAAGTTTCATGAAAATTCAACAAATAATTAAGATTTTACAGCATTTACAGTTCTATGTGTAATATCCTTAAAAAATGCTCCCAATCTAGCCAAAAATGCACCCAAGTTTTGAGTCAAATTTTAGCCTATTAACACATTTATACCATTCTTAATCACCTTCATATCTTTAAATACATATAGTCAAATCATAATCAAGCACTTAATTGGGTCAATTTCACTTATTTTAAAAAATTAATGTATTTCCGCACAAAATATGACCACTTTTCACCCTCTAATTCATAGTTTCTCCAGAAATGACAAAAAAATGAAGTTCACAAATACCCCGAAAGTAGTAAAATAAAAAAGTACTGATTATTTCCTGTCCATTGATGTATCATTCATGAAATTTGGACTATGAATGAAAAAGTTATAAGCCTTAATAATCCTATATAAAATCATTTGTTTCAAAGCAATTTTCACACCAATGCAAATTTACTCATCTATGACGTCACAATGACATCATAGTAATTGATAGATCAATACATGTGTATCATTACTTTTCCCGTACTTTTCATTTAAGACAAAATCAGTGCTTATATACTATTATTTACTTTAAAAAATAAAAATATGTGGTGTTGCAGATTAAATAAATAGTTCACTAAAGTTGTTTTGTTTCCATGGTAACCATTTTGTAATTTGTAGGAAAATGAGACAAAATTTTGAATTTCCTGACAAATCGCATAATTTTGACTGTCAAATATTCATGAAATTTCAATTCTTATATCCGTGTAATCTTAATAATGCATAATTTACAAAACAAAGATGTAGATCTAATTAATTTGAAAATTTTAAATAAGAAAAGAAAATCTATATGAGCTGCAAAATGTATATAGCAGTGAATGTACAGATTAGTTATAGCTAAATGCTTTCACATTCTGATCACCTATTTAATATGTAAATTTCCTCACCCCCACCCCATCCTCCCACTTCAATGAAATTTTTTTTTAGAAAACTTAAACTTACATATTTTGCCGACTGTCACATTTTGCTGGTTCTTTTTCAAGATGTATTCAAATGGGTGTGCATTTGCTGCCCAATAGTATTAAACACCATCTGCATGGACCTCATGTTTTTCCTGTACCAATCACCATGAACCTTAAAAAAAAAATCAATACAATAAATGGTACAATATCACATTTGCAGACAGACAGACACACAGACATTCAACACGTACAATTTTACCATATTCCTTTTATGCCCATTACTTGAACTTAATTAATTTAAAAAAATGATTATTTTGCTCCCACCTGAAATCACACTGTTTACATTGGTAATTAAGTTAATTCAGCATAATAGGTAAAAATCATGTTTTACTGACAATAATTGAACATTCAACAAATACATGTAATGCAATTGCTAAAAAATATGAGAAAAATCAGTTAATGTGCATGTTCACACACATCGTTTAACTCCCAGACAACTGTACCCATGCAGCTTGACTGCGCAACTGATCTGAAATGATGTATCATGTATGTCAAGTATGCATATGTGACGTGCCGATCATCGACATGTTCCAAAAACATTAAATTGTTATTTACAAATATTGTACTAAGGTATACCTCTTACCTCCTGTGTAAAATACAAATGCCCATCACCTATATACTGCTTAACACTGCCCTGAACAGTTTTGATAACTTTCTGCTAAGTCTACTTTCACTTCGACCTTGACCTCGATTGAATACCGATCCCGAACTCATTTGTGAATTTTTGTGTATTGGAAATAAACCACAGTGGAGCATGTACTTCTACATAATTGCTTCTTAATCAATTTATACATTTACGATTCTGAATAAATAAATTATATAAATCGATACATTTAATCTACATGATACATGTGTAAACAATGGGTGATACATGTTGACTGTTCCGGGGGGGGGCTAGACACTTTATTTATGAATCAATTTGTTTAAAAATGTGTATCAACAATATAAGAATTGTTTTTTTTCATAAATTTGAACAATTGAAAATAATAGAAAACAACAACTCTGAAATAAATTCAAGATTTATGACATCTTCCACTTACTTATAGGCTTCCTAATATGGGTACAGTCCACTAATTGTTTTCCCATAGGCGACAATGTTAACGTTTCTTCTCATAGCGATGTCCCTAATTTTCGTTCGGTAGTGAGTGACCCCTCAAATCAAAGCACATCAACTTGTCTTTCCTTGGTTAAAATCTCGAGGTGGCATGTCAGATTCGTTTTCCGGCAAAATGCGTCTGTCTGCGGGAACCTCTAAAAATGAAAGTGAAAGTAGGGGAATTTCAGAATTCTCACTGGCGTTATAATACACAAAATAATTCGGCTGATCTTCTTGATAAATTACATTTTCAGAGCTTTTTTGGCAGGAAAGATACTCCTTATCAACAAGTGTGAGGCTCGGTTCAGTACACCTGCCCAATTTTTTTTATGCAAGTCTGCAATTTAAGGAACTTGTAATTTTTTCTGCACTACTTTCTTCTCCTACCGATTCTAAAAATAATTAGTGGGATGTACCCAGGTAATAGCTAGCTTTACTTTCAATAAAATTAAACTCAAAAGTCCACAAATAAAATATCTTTCCTCATTTATTTCAAAGTTTGGGTAAAATGGGGGTGAGGAGCATGGGGATGTCTTGATATATCGCCTTATACATTCGAGGTTATTATTCTGTTAGACAGGAAGATCCGAGGAGTTGTGATTTGCTGATCATGATCTAAAACACGCTGACAAACCGAAACGACATGGTTGTATACACGTTATTCAATCAATTTATTCATAATTATGTCCCTTGAAGGAGGAATGCATGGATAAATGATTAAAGAAAATTCCCGATGTACAATAGCATCCGTGCATGGACTTCATTTTAGTACTATTGTCTACATAATGATATTGTGCTTGAAGCTGAATAAAATTATCAAATAAATTAAATCTACATAGGAAACGGAGATTATGTGTAATAGAATAAAAATTAGACAATACTTGATACAGGGACTCGCTGGTAAAAACATGAATGTACTTGAATAAAATGCCTCTCACTCGCTTTCTCTCGTACGCGTATTTTTAAACCAAGGAAAGTAATTTGCGCTATAGATATAAAGTTCATAATTTTAAAGAAAATACTGAGTTATATACGGTAAACGTTACACATGGTTTGACTTTGCTGCCGGTTATGATTTTAACAGTTTAATTTAGGTTGTAAAAGCGTGTAATTACATGATAAGTCTGTAATATTCAGATAAGATTGTTACCCCGATATATAAGTTCTTAGATTTTCGATTCTGGACATACAATGCGGGTTTATTACTACTTGAATGTACATTGTATAACCTGCTACTGATATTTAATCGCGGAACAAAATTACAATGTTAGCACACGATACTAATCATTTATACGGGTTTTGAATAAATTATAAAAACAAATTAAGTTCATTGCTTTAAAATCATTATTTCTTGAACTTTACTATAAAACCTGTATTATAAATAGACAGTGTGCAGCACAGAAGTCACTTATGAAGTTTAAACGTGCCGGTGTTACTTATGTTTAATCCATTTCATCGAGTATAATTCTATCTTTATACGATTCGGAAGATTCCTTTTAAAAGTTTAAAATTGGTATTGCCATGGTTAATATCTTTGATGAAAACTTTTGTTGAAAACGGATTTATTTGTGTGTGAAAAGAGCAAAGCTTGCGCATTTTAATAAATATGGGTTGAGGTAAAGAACTGAAGATCGCCAGTCCTTGTGCTATGCATCGTCAAATTACACATGGAGCTAACGAATATTTAAAAATTGAAGACTGATTTATGTACATGTAAAATAAATGCCCCAGCGTTTTATACTAAAGTCAAACCTAAAACATTTTAAGATATTTTTGAAAGATTTAATTTACTTAGAGCAAATAATATTTGTTTACTGTTGTAGAATGGTTTGAATATACCAATTATTTTGCCTATGACTGCGGGGTCAATGGTTCACCGGGGTGTGTCGCTTTAGAATTTCTCGGCCGCGTGTAATCGAAAGAATGTATCGGGGTTCCAGGTGAATATGAGAATCGCGCAGCAAATAATTGTGTATTATTTGACTCTTAAAAGTTTTTTTTATGAAATCCGGGCGTATATTATATGTTGCCGTTCAAATTGTTTGTGTTTATATTCAAACGAAAAGATACTCGTACTTTTTTTTCTATAACTCTTTCTCTTGGAGTTGGAAAGATCTTTATTAATAAAAGGAAAATGATATTATCGAATACTATGAACGGGAAACAAAGAACACGTTTTAAACCTAATTTAAAAAAGAGATATGATACAGCGTTGTAAAATATTTATTACTTACGGCAAGTTTATTTCAATTATTCTTCAATATCAAAATGAGAACGGAGCCTTGTTTACGGTGAATGCGGATCTAGCTTTCTTTCCTACCATACGTAAGACACGAAAAAAAATATTTTGATGGGGCAGAGATAGTATAAAAAGGAACAATTTTATCAAGAATTAATTTAACTATTCTGTGGTCTGTCTTGATTTTTTGTGTATCTACTGTATGTAGCTGGATCACGCCGATTGACTCCCGGTGACCGAACTTTGCCCCGCCACTATCGAGGGAGGCGGCGTTATATAATTGTAAAAACAAACAAGGTGAATGTTAAAGCCGTGCACTTAATAGCTGCTAATAGTATATTTGCTTTAGTTATGATTCATTTTCTCTCACTTTATCAAATCGTTTTTATGCGATAAAAGAAGAAAAGATCATAAATCTCTCTCCCCCCTTTTAAGTACACTCTGGTCTCTCACACCATTTTAAAAAAAAAGTCAAAATAAAAGGGAAAGTTGTCAGTGAATAAAGCATGCCACATAATTTGGAAGAAAAGAAGCACAAACACTTCAAGAACTTTATTCTGAAGAATATTAATTGAATGCAGCCATATTCCATCATTGATAGTAAACTCGCTCTTGGTTACACGCATGAGGAGCTCTTGTTGACGCGCTGATTAAAATAATTACCTGTGCATATATAGGTCATGCACCAGCTAATTTAAAACAAGACTCGAACACAATAACAATTTCATGAGATCAGTAAGATGTTAAAGCACAACTTTATAATCGATAGTCATTTCGAAATATTTACCGTTTTTGAGTTATAAAGCAAAAACTTTCAAGGTCCCTTGATCCCTATTATGATAGGGGCCAGCCCCTTTTGAATATTATTATATGAAAGCCCTTGCAATTATGCACAACTTTTGTTCATTATGTCTTAACAAAATATTTTTAGTTTTCAAAATAAAGGAAAATATGTGTAAATTTTCGCTCTTTTTAGGCGTTCTAATTTTGACCCCATAAAGCGCCATTGTGAATACAGAAATCGAAAAAACAAAAACCGATGTAGCGTAACTCATCCTTCTGTTACCTAAATTCAGTAAAAATTCTGCGCCAAGCTTTTGTGGTCTCTGAGCCTTTGTCTGGAAACGAAAGCCTGCAAATTTTCGCTTAAAGGGAAATAACTCAAAAGCGGAAGTGACTTTTTGAAATTTTAGTCAGAACATTCTGGTAGAGTTTATAAACGTCTGTAACCTCTGAAAATTTGAGCGAAATCTGTTGAGAAATGAGTGAAATATGAGGCCTCAAAGTTGCGGTCTAGGAAGCAGAAGAAAAAAAAAGAATAATAATCTTTACCAACAGAATCAGAGAAGGTCTTCCGTTGGAAAATGTAAGACCTTAATAAAAAAAAAACACAGCCAGACTGTCAGGCAGGATACTCAAAATCTCGAAAAAGACTCTCTCTGTAAGAAACAGCATAATTATAAAACAGTTATATGTTCCTCTCAAACAGTCACATTCGCAAAATGCACACAATTTGTGGTTGGAGCGACACATTCTCAAAAAATCTTAGAATTTATATTTTAGAAATATCTGTTTTCCAATATTATTTAAATAACGGTCATGTCAATCTTGCATGCCCCCCCCCCCCCTCTCGCCTAAAAATCAAATGCTGTAAATGTCAATCTGAACAGGCGATTGCCTTTCTCTCTTCGTGTGTGTGTTAAAGAACGTATATATGTACACATAAAAAATTGTATTCTGGTTAATTGCTTTTAAGATTTGAAGTAAATAATTACCGTGCATCAAATTACTTGGTTTAGATTTGAGATTAGTATTAAAATAATCAGTTATAATTGACAAATGAATTTTGCGACGCAAACCAACTGCAGACTACATACATGACTTTGTATAGAATGTATATTAGAACTTCATGTAGATAGACAATTTACAGTTATATACCTTATGAACAGCAGTTATAATACAACCCCCCCTTTTCAGCCGCGCAAATACCAAAATACCATATAACTTCTCTTTCCACTTGTTGTATTTTCCCTGACCGAAATCTGATCAGCACGGACTAAGTGACTGTCTCGACGTGCTAGTCTGTACGGAGTAGTGACAGTGTGTTTACTATTGGGCTTTTATGGAGTGTATTTCTTTTTTGTGATGCATATTTCAATAAATGGAATTCAGGGTGTTTATCACTTTACTCGTGCACGTCTTCGAACCGATGCAGTAACCTTATGACCAGGTATGGTATGTTTACAGCGTTCGAGGCGTCTTTGATATGCATCGATTGCATAGGACCTGCAAATCAAAGACATTGGGTCGTTTTATTCAATCAACTATAATAATTTCAAAATGTGTTTGCGGATATTCACTGTCTTTGATTTCAAGTTTATTCTGCATAAATTGCCACACTATTTAAATTCGTACTCGTGTAACTTCCAAGTTTTTCTTTCAAACCAGCATTTTCTTACAATACGTTTTGACATTTGAATATAATTATTCAGAAGTATGATTATTATGTTGTTTGATGTGGTTAAGTTTGAAATGTCTTGATTAACTCATGTGTTCTCAAATGCTTCACCATCGAAGATGTGCACAAGTTGATACCCAAGCCAAAAATCATTCAAGTGTAATGAGTGCATTGGAGTATATATCGCTACGATGAGACAAGGTATCTGAAAGAAATATGACTGAATACGGCTATAGTTTGTATGAAACAAGTCCTACACAGATGAAAGTTTTACGTTTAAAAAATTTTATGTCAGCTTCATGTATACTTGTTATTTCAATTATGAATTGTACCACAGGAGTTCCTGTACCTATCAATTTTACCGAGTTTTTCAGCAAATTATAAAAAAACGTAAAACCGATAATAATACAACACTTGTGTTATTATTATAGGTTTTACGTATTTTTTAATTTACTAAAAAATTCATTACATTGATAGGTACACGAACTCTTGTGATTGTACCGAAAACATTGGGAATTCCCAGCTTTGACTTCAGCTTTGAAATTCCCCTTCCCTATTTTTAGTATAACAATACACTATAGTTATTTTTATCACCAAGTCATTGTTAGATAACATTGATAACATTACTTCTACTTTTTTAAAATGCAGATTTAATGAAATGTAAACTAAAGAAACTTTTATTTCTACAAGATTTGAATTACACAGAAAGTGTATAAAAATTGTAACTCATTAAGTAATTTAAATTCTTTAAGAATCGGAAAATAGAATGAAAACAATGATATGCATTTTAAAATAGAGATAAATAATATACTGATAAAAATAAAAACAATAATGATACACAAGACTAAGTCCTATTTCTGTGAAAAGAAATACTTACTTGCTCAATCTTTTTAAAAATGGCTGCCAACATCCGGCTGTGTGCACGTGACGTTGTATCCACAGGTGAAAAAGTCGGGCGCGCATTTGTCCGGCATGGTGTTGAAACATGATTATCTTTTTAATACCATTTATTGCAGACATAACAAAATTTTTGCCAGTTGAAATATCGATTAGATGCCCAATTCTTTAATCAGTGTAAATAAATTCAAATCAAAATGTTGAGAGAAAGGGGGGGGGCACTTAAGGTTCCACAGCAGGCATTAGTACATTTATTATAATTACGCATGCAGTATACGTGTAAAGCCATAAGTTACATGTAGGACCAGGTGTGACCAAGACTATATGAAGGAATTATTTTAGTGTTCTGTAGGTATAGCCATCTGTAAGGTGTGCGATCAAGATAGACCATATGAGTGGTGACAGTATGGGGACTACACAATTATGATCTAGATTATTGATAATGCAAGGTGTTGTTAATTATATAATGTATTAATCAGATGTAAAATAAAAGAAAACTACAACAAAAATGGTGATATACCTGTTCAATAATTTTTCCCTGATTATCTCAAATTTAATAGTCCAAATACATGTAAAATTGTCAACAGAATTATCAGTATGATTTCTAATAATATTCTTAAAGTAGTAGAAGTTAAAGATGAAACAGATCATTTTATTCCCAAGGAAACAACCTAATGTAGAAGATGAGCCTTATTTGAAATGAAGCACTAACTTACCAAGATGAGTTTTGTTTCTTTGACTTTTCAAAAACTGAAATAACTCTTAGATTCACTGTAAATTTCAACCACTATAAAGATATGGATAATGAAAAAAGGAAAGATAATATCATTGTGCAAGTTTTGTTTTTTCAACTATTTCTCCAAACTTTAAGGATTCCTAATATTACAACACTGATAAACATCTTTGAGTCAAGATGCAGAGAAGTTCAAAAACAAATGAATCATATCACTGAGATCTAAACAAAAACACTTTTGTGTATAAGTACCAGTAAAGTAATTCCAAATTCATGCTCCATCGTGTCTTTTAGCATAGACATCATTGATGATTCAGAAGTCAGAATCACTATAAATGGTGAAATTCTGTTATATAGACTAATCCTAAGAGAAGGGCCCAACACCTTCATTAATCTGACAGAGGACACTAACCCGGGAATAAAGATTGAAACGCTAATCTTACAAGTCATGGATGCTAAGTGCAAAATAATTGTTGTTCATATACACATTTTCTTCTTTTTTTTTCTTGAACATTTTTTCATCAATTTGTAACAATTTTGAATAAAAATCAGAGATAAGTGAAAATCTTTTGGAAAAAAATTCTCAGTCTGAAAAATAAGTATTGTAGAAAATTAAAATATGAGAAAATAATGTCCAATTCTGTATAAATGTAACAGTATAACTACTGCATTTTTTTGGTGGAGCATTTTTATTTGATAACTTATTCAAAATGTACCACCGTTCACGGTAGCTCAGTCGGTAGAGCGCCCGCTCCGTGATCGGGAGGTCATGAGTTCGAATCTCGGCCGCGACTGACCTAAGTAGATAAAAAATGGGTAGCAACTGTTCCTTCGCCATGCGCTCGGCACTTTGAAGTGAAAGTAGCGGGTCCTTCGGATGAGACCTTAAAAACCGAGGCCCCGTGTCAGCGGCAGGCATACGGTGACGTCTCCATATGAGTGAAAAATTCTCGAGAGGGACGTTAAACACTATACAATCAATCAATCAATCAAAATGCTACCATGATTAAGAATATTGGACCATTCATTTATAAGGTATACAATATGGTTGTTAAACATTGAATACCTTAAAATAAATAAATAAAAAAAAACAAAGCACAAATAAAACTGAAAAATAAAGAAAAATGGACATCAGTTGTCTTGCAGTAATATTGTCAAGTATAGTCAATTTTGACAAAGATCCCATTTCTACATTTGTTGTATAGTGTATGTCGTTTCTTTTCCTGCTATACATTTTCTCATGCAATTAACACAAAGAAATAAGGAGAGGAGTGAACATTTCACTGCAAAAGAAATAAAGTGAACAATAATGAAAAAATACTCTGTTCTGAAATGGTTGTGGAGGGAAATTGAAATTTTTCCTATTCATAATAAACCATACCTGATGGAGTAATGACTGCAATTTGTAATGTACCGATTCTTTCCCAAAGAATTTGAATATGTGGATATGCCTGATCTGTTGTCGAAAAGTCAAAGGTCATGGTTGTTCTTGAAATCAATATTACACAAGATGAAATAAAGTTAGACAAAATTGCAAATAAACTTGAAATGTATATATAATTACATGTGTATTAGTGTATATTATACATTCATGTTACCATGCAGAAAATAACAAAAAAATGTACCATTTCAGATGGTGATGAGACGAAGAGGTTGAGGTCCATGAAGATGCCTCTGAAGACGTGGGAGAACCAAGTGCCGATGAGTGTGACAAAGCCTAAAATAATTTGAACTGTGATGAACTTAAAATGAAACTGAAATCGGTTTTCCAAACAGTTATCACGATTATACATTTTTCAACTGAGACAAAATCTGTGAAAAAAGTTTTAATTTTTTTAGCTCACCTGAGCCGAAGGCTCAAGTGAGCTTTTCTAAAAATTTTCCGTTGTCTGTCGTTGTCGTTGTTGTGTGTGTAAACTTTTCACATTTTCATCTTCTTCTCAAGAACCACTGGGCCAATTTCAACCAAACTTGGCACAAAGTAACCTTTGGTGAAGGGGATTCACGTATGTTCAAATGAAGGGCCACCCCCTTTTCCAAGGGGAGATAATCATGAATTTGTTAAAAATTAATGGCATTTTTAAAAAATCTTCTTCTCCAGAACCGCTGGGCCGGGAAAAGATGAAACTCATGTGAAAGCATCCTCAGGTTGTGTATATTCAAGTTTGTACAAATCATGACCCCCGGGGCAAGGGTGGGGCCAAAATGGCCGACCCAAGTTTTACATAGGAATAAAAGGAAAAATTTTTAAAAAATCTTCTTCTCCACAACCACTGGGCCAGGAAAGATAAAAACTCATGTGGAGTCATTCAGTAAGTAAAATTCAAGTTTGTTCAAATCATGCCCCCCGGGGGCAAGGGGGGGGCCCCAAAATTTGGCTGACCCAAGTTTTGCATAGGAATATATAGGAAATATCTTTAAAAAATCTTCTTCTCCAGAACCACTGGGCCAGGAAAGATGAAACTCATGTGGAGTCATCCTCAGGTAGTGTAGATTCAAGCTTGTTCAAATCAGGCCCCCCGGGGGCTAGGGGGGGGCCCAAAAAATGGCCAACCCAAGTTTTACATGGGAAATTTGGAAAAATCTTTAAAAATCTTCTTCTCCACAATCACTGGGCCAGGAAAGATGAAACTCATGTGGAGTCATCCTCAGGTAGTGAAAGTTTCAAGTTTGTTCAAATCAGGCCCCCCGGGGCAAGGAGGGCCCCAAATGGCAACCCAAGTTTTACATAGGAATATATAGGAAAAATCTTTAAAAATCTTCTTCTCCACAACCACTGGGCCAGGAAAGATGAAACTCATGTGGAGTCATCCTTGCGTGTATATTTAAGTTTGTTCAAATCATGACCCCCGGGGCTAGGGTGGGGCCAAAATGGCCGACCCAAGTTTTACATAGGGATATATAGGGAAACCTTTTAAAATCTTCTTTTCAAGTACTTCAAAGCTATGATTAGTGATATTTATATGGAATCATCCTCAGGTAGTGTAGATTCTAGTTTTTTTCCAAATGATGAACGCCTGGGGGGGGGGGGAAATTCAACCCCTGATGTGCTCAGGTGAGCGCTGTGGCCCCTGGGCCTCTTTTTTTCTTTTCTTTGTAATGGTCAGATAACTCTTTTACGTAAGAAAGGGCGCAAAAAAAATGGCGTACTTCATTACATAACTTGGCTTTTATAAACACGTTCAGTTGTTCTGGTACGTTGATGTTCCCGCAAGGTGCATCACCACTCTGAATTTCCACTATCCGTAATCCAGGAGAACTGAAAATGTTAACGAACCCAGAACTAAACAGTCTTCTGACAATTAAAGTGTAAAAGTCGACACTTGACCCCACATAATCCCCTGGTCCTTTCCAGTCGCACCTAAATTTCTCCTGATGATGGTTTTAATTGCACTGAATCAATGATAAACATTTTCGATTCACCATGTTCAGTCAATGTCAAAAGCATAAACATCAACAAAAGCCACATTGCAATGAATTATTCTTGTGCAGTTATTAGATCCAAACGCAAACTTACAAAAACAATTTAGCTTTTAAAAAAAGCTTGGAGAGTACCCAAAGGGGATTTTTTTTCTTGTAATGTTTCAAAAAATAATAGGAAACCGAAAAAATGCATTTAACATTTTTTATCATTTAATTTAGCAGATTTGGCTACTTTAAAAAAAACTCGTCTTAACAGTTTTTCGCATAGGAACAACAAGCGTTGGTGCATTCGGGTTCTTTGCATTTTTGTCTCTTCATTAAAAGAACAGAAAGTATAATATTAATTTAAGTTCAAATTCACAAAACATAATTCCATGAAGTTATAAACCAAGCTCATTTTCGGATTTTCAACAAAACCCTGAATCGGTTTTGTTTGTGAACGAATTACATCATTGAATTAAAAATCTTGTAGTAATTGGATTTTAAATACCACATGTCATCTCTGTCGCCTAAGAACACAGTGGGAAAAAAATTTTAAAAGGGTTATGGGGGCTTTTATATTTTAACAGGACAATAGCCTGTGATATTTTCTCTCGTCTTTTAAGGGTGCTGTGTCGCGATAAGTTAATGTCAGTTTGAGAATGCCAGGAGACGTATGAAAAAAAATATTGTGTAAAGAAATTGACGAGATCATCAATGACTTCCCTAAGGAGGTCAAATAGGAACATATTTTCTCTAGTTCAAATTATCTTCAGAATCCATGGAGTACAATTAAATAATATTTTATTTCTAAACAAATTCCTAGCCATCAGGGCCTGCTGATCTAGTGCACCAACACCCATTCTGATATTTTGCCCCGTTTTTTAGAGACCAGGTCATTTTATTTTAATTGTGTTTAAAATATAGAATTTTTTTTAAAAACCGCGTCCTCCCCTCCATAGTGTCCATATCACAATAAACTCTGACAGGGTTTAAAATTTGGGCCTATTTGGGGGGGATTTTTTTTCACTTCTGAATTAGTGTGACCATCTGCATGGAGATCCTTACAGTCTCTAGGAAAAGCTTGAAAAACAAAACAAAAAAAACAATTTTTAAATAATTTAAATTTAAATGTAAAAGGACTTGTATAAAAATGGTTTGCCCTGTTAATGGGACTGGCTAATAGAGTTTGACTCAATTTTTACCAACTTCCAGGGAATAAAACTTAAGTTTAATTCGTTTTTAATATTTTCTTTTCCCCTCAAAATATTGAACAATTTTAAAAGGCAAAAATTCCTGCCATTTGAATTGGTGTTGGACCCGGTTCTTTATAGCATCTATGCTGAAAAAACAGGACATTCCTGCCTGACAGTGTTTACCTGAATGATACTGGAATCAGGCAGCCATTTGGGATTGGTCGGGATGTGGTTTGGTCCTTACCACCTTTGCTTGGTTTTGTTGTCTGGCTTGTTGTCAATGTGGTACTGACATACAACTATTAGATGACACTCCAGGCAACATGTCTCTGAGCAACTAGCATTCTTATAACCTTTGCAATTTCAATTTGCATCTTAAAGACTTAACTAACTGCTTCTTAAATCCCCTGCCAGTTTAACCTGTTGATCAGTGTATTTCATGGAATAAATTGCTTAAAGTCTGTCCATGTTATATGGTCCCGACACACAGATAAACAGGAAGTTGACATTAGACAGAAACATACGGGTAAAACGGGATCTCTCCTCTCTTTCAGAGCAGGGATATCCATAAGTGAATTAACATTCAAATGGTACAAAAGCTATGAAAATTTTATTTATAATATTGTGTTTTACATGTGCAATAAAAATGTTGTACAGAATTTCTATTGTTACAGTACTTATACTAAACAGCATTTTTGTATTTCCCTTTCCTGCATGTACATCATTCCTTTTAAAGGCATTTTAACAAGACCATGCACTTTGGGTAGTTATTTTAAAACAGCAGTGTAATGTAGAATTCTTATTTCCAGTACTTAATGCACTTCATTAATTTGTATAATGAATAAACATGCACTATTACCGAATTAAAGTTAGTTTTATTTGTTGTTGAACCAAACATTGCATTACTTTAAAAAAAAACATGTGTTTAGTAAACTTGTAATTGTTTAAAAATTCAATATTTATATCTGCAAATATATAAAAAATGCTAATGAATTTATTCATCATCATCACTTTCTCTGTCGTGAGTGGTAGGAATCCCCCCAAGTCTGTCAAAGGTTCATAACACACACTTCAAAATGTTGTGGGTTAAAACTAGATGGACTTTTTTGAAATGTCTTTGAAATTTTTAAAAGACAAACCCGGGATGTTTTTTCACGGGTTATTTTTCTAAGATCTGTTAAAAATTTGATTCATGGTCTGACTTTGTGAGTCGTGTGAAAATCCTGTGTTGATTTCATTGAACAAAGGTTGTTGGAAATGCTGTGAATAACTGGTGCCACCTTGGAAATTTTCACAATTGCATTTTCTGTTTTATTTGCACCTAGGCCACTTATCAAATCCTTTGACATTTTAACCTGTTTTTTTTCTTTTAATATCAGCAGTTTTTTTGTGTCCCACCCTTTCCCAGTTGGGTTAATGAAAGATGCCGCCCTAACTTTCAGTGCCATTTTAAGTGTCAATAGATTTTAAAAAACATGTCAATATACTGGTCATGTACTTTAACCAAGACAATGGGAAAAAGTGGCTAATATATTTCAAGGTAATGTTGGTTAGGTGTATGTTACCTTCTGAAATTGCTCTTGCATAAAAAAAAAATTTAAAAAAAAAAAAACAGTTGAGAAAGTTGGTTGTGTAGTTTTGCAATTCATCAAATGGGGGTTTTTCTTCCCCACCCTAACCGGTATTTGTTTTTCTTTTAAGTTGGTACATCCATTACGACTTGATAGTACTTGCCTTAAGATTGTACATTTCTTGACCATGAATAATTTGATGATACTTTGTTTTTTATTTACAGGTGACTCTATCTGACATGGGTTCATATTTCCTGTACAAACTTGCACTATTAAAATTCCAAGCTGACCATTGTCCTATTACAATTGAAGTTATAATATATATTTATATAATATGTAATTAACTTAACCAGTTTGTTTTAAGTGTGATTCATACTACTTTATTTTCATAAAGCATTCCCATTTTTAGCTCACCTGAGCCAAGGCTCAAGTGAGCTTTTCTGATCAAAATTTGTCCGTTGTCTGTCGTTGTCGTTGTTGTAAACTTTTCACATTTTCATCTTCTTCTCAAGAACTACTGGGCTGATTTCAAACAAACTTGGTACAAAGTATCCTTTGGGTGAAGGGGTTTAGGTTTAAATGAAGGGCCACCCCTTTTTCCCAAAGGGGGGGATAATATGAATTTGTTAAAAATTAATGGCATTTTTAAAAAAATCTTCTTCTCCAGAATGCTGGGCCAGGAAAGATGAAACTCATGTGGAAGCATCCTCAGGTAGTGTAGTTAATTTTTAAAACTGCCCCCCGGGGGAAGGGTGGGGCCAAAATTGCCGACCCAAGTTTTACATAGGAATATATAGGAAAAATCTTCAAAAATATTCTCCCAAACCCCTGGGCCAGGAAAAATAAACTCATGTGGAATCTTCCTTAGGTAGTGTAGATTCAAGTTTGTTCAAATCATGACCCCCGGGGAAAGGGTGGGGCCAAAATGGCCAACCCAAATTTTACATAGGAATATATAGGAAATATCTTTAAAAATCCTTCTCAATTACCACTGGGCCAGGAAAGATGAAACTCATGTGGAATCATCCTCAGGTAGTGTAGATTCAAGTTTTTTTTAAATCATGCCCCCGGCCCTGGGGATAGGGTGGGGCCAAAATGGCCGACCCAAGTTTTACATAGGGATATAGGGGAAAACCCTTTTTAAAAACTTCTTTTCAAGTACTTCAAAGCTATGTTTAGTGATACCCAGGGTATTTATTAATATCCTCAGGTAGGGAGATTTTGTTTGTTCAAATGATGAACGCCTGGAAGGGGGGGGTAAAAATTAAGCCCGATGTGCTCAGGTGAGCGCTTTGGGCCCCCGGGCCTCTTGTTTTTTATTGCAATGGTGGAATGAATGTTTTCCTCAATACAAGATCCATAACCTTTTTGAAAAACTCACTTCTCCCCAAACATTTCACATTATCTGGAATGCTTCATGGATTGGAAAATCATGAAGATTCTGCATTCCAAAGAGTTCCATTACCAGGGATAGTAGATAAGTAATATGAATTGTTCATCATGATGTGTTCATGGTATATTTTATGTTTAATAACTTGCTTTTACCAACTATCTGAAAAAATAAATATGAAATCTCTAAACAGTTTGTGTTTTTATTTGGTTATAATTAAACAAATATTGCATCATTATTGACAGCATTTTTTTTCAAATTGATTACGATTTTCCTTCATTATTTAAATTAAACAGTTATATTAATCATACTGTGCTTTAAATAATCTCATTTTTCACAACACAACTTTGTTCGACCGAATTTTCTCTAACGTCAAACAAGTTGTTAGAAAACGAAACATTCTAGAAAATAAAAACTTCGTGATCTTCGTAAAAAAACATTATATATTTATTAACAACTAAAAAATTATATCTCTTGTCTGTTCTGTACCGTATTATTCCGGGATTGAATCGCTATACATATTAATTTTGGTGCAGTTAAAATGTCAAAAGTTTTCCTTGCATCGTGTGTAAATAATAAAGCACAGCTGCAATGGTTGTTATTAATATCTATGACATAATCCACATTCGTATTTTGTAGTCTAATTCTCCTATGCGTTTGCCAGAATATTCAGTCTGAGGGCGAGAGATTGTTATTATAATGTCATGTCCTCCCTTATTGGCGACCGCCATACTTGCTATGAAAATACGAAACTAAAATGCAATACATGTATAATTGATGACGTAAAAAAAAATCTTTCAAAATTAAAACTAACATTGATATAAAAAATTGTATTTAATGAAAAATTATTCAGATAGAATTTGTAATTTTTTTTAATTGAATTGAATTGAACATAATTTATTCAAAAAGTCAAAAGGATCGGACACAAGTTCAGTAACTTAGATAGTTACTAGTCCTTAGACTATCTAATTTTTTTAAAAAACAGAAATCTTGTATATTCGAAACTAACGTATTTCTTAACTCTGTCTTAAAATTAATGCCAACGTAAGTGTGAATTTGTAGAGTGGAAGGATGGTATTTGTGATCTATAATTGCAAATAGTCCCGATTTTGTAACTTTTAAAGAAAATAACAGAATCAAGAGGAAAGATTATATATATTCAGAGGATCAATCTACTTCATAAATAGGGAGTTACAAAAATTGGAGACAATCACCGAGTAGACATCGTCTGTAAAAGTTGCTATCTATCTGAAAATAATTATTATTTTTTTCAATCCCCCCCGCAAACGAAGTTTGGGGAGGGGGTATATAGGAATCACCTTGTCCGTCTGTCGGTGCAAACTGTCCGGTCCATATCTTTTTTACAGAGGGACATTAGAATCTACTACTCCACACAAAGATTGCCCATGACCTAAGGGTGTGTCATGACCTTGCCCCAAAGGTCTTTGGGGGAACTCAAGGTCACTGGAAGAAAAATTTCATAATTTATGTCCCCATATCTTTCGTATGGATAAATTTGTTAGGTTCTCATTTCACTCAAAGATTGTCCATGACCCAAGGGATGTCATGACCTGACCCAAGGTCATTTGGGGAAGTTCAAGGTCACTGGATTTAATTCATAATTTATGTGTGATAATATCTATTATGGAAAAACTTATTCTGAAAAAGAGGGGGGTTTTTGTCCCGTTTGGACATTCTAGTTTAATGAAAGTTTTTTTTCTTCAAATTTTGCTTTGAGTTGGGATCTAAACATACAACATACATTTATTATAACTGAGACATGAAACATTCATAGGCCCGATTATTTTAAAAAAAATGGCAGTCCAGGAAAATGGGCTTAAATTTCACTCCGAATGCTGTAATTTGGAAGTGCCTCTGATGCAAAATTAAATGAAACTAAAATGCAAGAAAATACAAAAAAGTCTCAAGTTTTTACAATCATGGAGATTTTAGAAAATTTTTCCTCTTAAAGGAAAAAGACAAGCAGTTCCTAAATGTTGATGAGCAGAAACAAAAAAAACTCTGGTTTAAAAAAAAAAAAACGGAGCTATTGAAAAAAAAAAAAAGAAGAAATGAAAATATGAATTATATTCAATAAAAGGATAAATAAAGGGAAATTATAGAAATTCCACATGGAGAAACAATAAGGATTTTTGAATTGACCATCTCTGCTCGAAATAATGGAATGGAAAGCCCTTCCAAGCTGTTGCCTTGGTGCTGAACACACTTTTCTTCTAGACTGGAATTAAAAACTTTTCCCATTTCTGACATTAAAACACACTTTGAAATATTTTTTTCTTTCTTGACCAAGGTTAAACTTTAAAGGCGCGTTTGAATTGAAATTTTTCATACTTTTGCCAGGAATGAACTATATTATTGTTTATTATGGTTTAATATATTAGAATTGTCTATTTTAACAAAGATTTTGTTGCCATGGTTGGAAAACAAACAAAAATTCTGTGAAATCTTACAAGTTACTATAATTAATCGCATATATCTAGTATTTTTTAATGTTTTTAGATCAAACTGAATTTATTTGTAATTACTTGCTATATTTCTTACAGATCTATGAAGAATGAGTATATTCGTTCCTTTTTTGACTTTTTATTGGTTACATCCTCGCTGAAGCGTTGCTTTAGGGTGTTGACTTACTTCAAAACACTGCATCTTACTCCTTGCTCTCTAAGGTTTCTGTCCAATGAGCTTTAAAACGAATAAAAATAGGCGAGGCTTCAGTAATTGAAAATTAGTAAAAACTATATTATCAATTTTGAATGGCAATATTATAATGATAATATTAACTTAATTTAAAAGAAGGTTACCTGGTTAGTGCATGCGCCCCCCCCCCCCCCCCCCCCCCGCCCTCCCCCCGGGCTCTCTTTATATATTCCTTTGGGATAAGCTCCTCTGCCTTCTTTTCCTCAAGGATAACCCGTATTTATATCCCATCATGTTTAAAATGATACCTTTTTTCTAAACTGAAAGAAAAAGTGAGCAAGTCTACATACCCCAGACTCTCCCAAAACTGGAAGTGCTGTAATTCCTAGGAAAAGTAAAGGAATCTCAATTTCGCTTAAGTAAGCAGTTAGAGTCATCTGTATCATGGAAACTGATCCAAATGCTGTTTGTGTAGATGCTTTCAATATGTCTTGGTAAAATTAGATAATTATTTCCACCTTGGTTAAAGGCAAAGTTTGGTAGGAATTCTTTAAACCCTTGGAGAGATCAGATGCCCACCACTGGGCTCGGGGATTACTTTTTCCCCCCTGATTTCTTTTTGTTCTTTATGTTACTTTGATTGAGTGCTTAAAAAATGATAGGCTTTAAAGTACCAATTTAGACAAAATGCATCTCTTCCGATTCCTTCATTGGTTATAAGACTCACAGAATCCCTACCAAACGTGCCTTTTAAACAAGATTATACTTTTTAATGGGGGGTTTGAAAAAAAAAAGGAACGTTTTATGTGAAATATTATTTCTGCCTCTGTTAACCAAATATATAAGCTACCATATCAAGTCTATCAATTTCACCCATGTGTAAATTGTACTCATGGACTACTTTACGCAAAATTATTTCCTCTTATAAAGATGACTAGCTGCGTTTGCCAATGGCCTAAGAAGTTGATAGACTCACAGTTGATATTAAATATACAGGCTTAGCATTCTGGGACTTTGTGATGGATAGGGGTCCATTAGAAACAACGGCTACATCCTCTTTGTTAAGGTCAGCAAGTTCCCCCAAAATCTGTTTTATATATCCTCGTAATGTATGAAAAATATTCAAAATCTTAAAAACATTCTGATTTCTAAACCAGTTTCTAAACGTTTTTACAAACGTTAGTCAAAAGAACAGTTAGTCAAAAGAAATAATTCTTCTAGTGGTTAACATTTTTTTCTGACACCATAGTCTTAAACTTGTGTTTTCACACTACATATCTATCTGGTTTCACATCAAGAACTGGTTCCTCTTAGAACCCGTTCAAAAGACAAAATCTGGCCAAGCGTGAAGCTGCACCGTTTTTCAGCTGAAAAAAAAACATTGCGACTTTAGGTATGTTTATCAATAGATAATTGGATACAGTTGAGATCCTGCACGCAAAAAAATAATTTATCCATTGCTATTTACTTTTAATATGCTTCCTGTCAGTTTGTCTCTATATAAGGATATGGAAATAACAACAGTATTTAGTCTCAACGTCCATTAAACAAATATACAAAATAAGAGCAGAGCAAACACGGACCTCCGAAACATCAGAGGTGGGATCAGGTGCCATGGAGGAGTGAGCATCCCCTGCCGACCGGTCACACCCGCCGTGTGCTGGTCTAATCAGGAAATAACGGAAGAAATCCGTGGTCAATTAGTGTATAAATAATGGACTAACAATTGGTATGAAAAACGTCAGTCAGCATTTCATTCAATATAAAATTTATTTTCTGATAAGGTCATTGTATCACCATAGAATTTACGAAATGATGACTTTAAATGAGACTGTTGATATTCTTGTTTCATCAACACATAAAACACATACCCTACTATCTCGCATAGTGTTCTAAGGTTTTATACAGCGTAAGCATACTACGCCGAAATAGTGCATTCATTTTCTAAAAAAAAAAAAAAAAAAAAACCGCCCCACGCCGGGGAGCGAACTCACGACCCCCAAAAATTTTCAGTCCGACGCGCTACCAATTACCCCACAATCGCCGTTAACACTATAAATGTATTTAAGAGCCATTCCCTGTAATGATTTGAAATTTTATATAGGAGCTGTGGCACGCATAGTCTCAGAATTTTAAAAATCTCTATGATAAAAATCATTGATCCCCAAACTGAAATCAGGCAAAAATTGGTTGCTATGTTTTATAGTTACCATGGCAACATGTCTTAAAGTTCGAAAAAATGGCATTTTTAACATGTTTAGAGTTAATCATAGTTAACCATAGTTAACCTTTGTGGCAAAGCAAACAATTGGCAATGGCTGTTTCCAAAAGTTGAAGGACAGATGTCTCAAATGCATGATAAACATGTTTGGTAAATCAACTATTACATACTTCTATGGTAACAAAGTATTCAAAAGTTAGAAAAAATATTCATTGAATTTTATAAAGTCATACACTAAAAAAAAAAAGCAATTATAGGATGAAATGTGGCCAAAAAATAAAAAAAGAGCCTTGAAACATTCCAAGAACAAAATATGATATTTCATATTGGTTGGCAATGGTTCCAAGGTTTTATACCCATGGGCCTTCAAAGTAACACTCTGTATGTTTAAATCTGATCCTATCTTTAAAAAAAGTACATTTTCTCATAACTAATATAATTTTATAAGATGTTGGTGTGCTCCAAGTTTTCCCATTTAAAAAATGAGATTAGATTCTTTAAATAGAGCGTTGCTATGGAAAAAAGCAGAAAACATATGCTTAAAAACCTAAAAAATATTTTCTTTCCTTGTATACGTACCCTTAAATGTAATTCCCAAAATTTTTATGATTGATATTTATTAACAGCTAACTTGACTTTTGATTTTGCTTCATCCAATCTCTAATGGATGCAAGAAGTTGGCTCACAGGGTTTAACATTGATATAAAGTTCACAAAATGTATATTTTCCCTTCTTGGTAACCATAGCAAAAGTTTTTTTATTTATCAAATTTTATCAATATATGGTATTCAACTTTAGTTCTAACAGATAAGTACTATTCAAGCTAGTCCTTTTTTTACTACCTGAGCCAAGGCTCAAGTGAGCTAATCTGATAAAATTTGTCCGTCGTCTGTCGTTGTCGTTGTTGTTGTCGTCGTTGTAAACTTTTCACTTTTCGACTTCTTCTCAAGAACCGCTGGACCAATTTCAACCAAACTTGCCACAAAGCATTCTTGGGTGAAGGGGATTCAAGTTTGTTCAAAAAAGCCCTTTTTAAAGGGGGGATAATTATGACTTAAAAAAAATTTAAAGGCATTACGTATACTAATGAACTCAAAAAATGATCAAAAATCAAATTTAAACTAGATTTTTTTTTTTTTGTTTTGCAATACTTTCGCAGTTTTTAACATAACTAATTTTCTTTCGGTTTATGAACCATTTGTGAACTTTTTTTTCCTCTTCACTGCAAAGTTTCCCCCGCATTTTTCATGTAACCCCAGATAATTCAGCGTAGACTTTCGGGTTTTCCGCCAAAGATCGGAAAAGCTGCAATTTTTTGCTCATAGGTAGCGCCTTATGGAGGTTTCCTTTTCGTAAATTTCCGACACATGCCATAAGGCGGCTAGCGAAGCTAACCGCTTAAAAAACTGAAGAGATTACTGGAATTGAATAATGGCATGAAAATTCATCATAACAACAAAGAAGTTTGTCCTGTCCCCCTGATTTTGGGGGTGTCAATTTTCTGAGATTCTTTAGTGAAGACAAGGAGAGCATACTAACTGAGCACAACATTATTTTGATATCCCTGTTCTGTTAAATGCATTCCAAAACTGTGGTATGGTCAGCTTCATAGGGAAATCGGTGATATCTGCGATACCCCATCTTTGCTTAAATCAACAAACCCTGGGCTCACCTCCTACTCGCAAGTCAACCTTTTTGAACATTTCTTAGGAGATGCTTCGAAGCTCATGCTTCTTTGCAGGATGTAAGCATTGGACAAGTTGTTAAATTGCTTACAACCAAATCTAGAGACAAAACAGGGCCTGACCTATTCTTTTGATTCTGCCATTGAGAGAATATGGTGATAGAGCTAAACACTCCTTGTCAACCCTTGCACCTCTTGTTGATTCTTAGTCTATCTCAAAGGGAACTGCACGTGCCATAGCATTCAGTGAATTATCGTTTGAACATCTGTAATTATTTATTTTTTGAATTTCATGTTCTCCTGTGATAGTGTTATATCGGGGGCGGAAATTGGGCCGCTCCACATGTAGACTTTTATATGTATTTAAAAATGTTAAATGTTGGCTATAAATTTTTTTTTAAATTACATGTTCTCCTCCTTGCACCTTTCATTTTGTGAAGGATGAAAGCAGTGAATATGCACAATTTACTGTTAAATTGATGTTTTTGAAGGTTGGGTTGTAAATATTCACAGGTTTCTGGGGCCTTAGTATATAATTATATATATACATGTACCTTTTCAATATGTGAAAGAAATACTTGACTTTTTTTTTACATATTATCAAAAAGTACATACATGTACATATTCATAAACCAAAACCCAAGTTTATTAATTTGAAGAATAGAATATGCGAAATCCCCCCAATTACCTGTTTCATCCCATTTATTCATTTGAAGTTGTCTTTCAAGACTCTTCAATGGTTGATTTGTTGATTCAGCTACACCTATTTGTAAACAAAATAAAATAATGGTCATAAACCTGGATGAGATGCGGACATGGGGACACAAACATATACTAGTGTTGAGTAAAATATTGACAGTATTACACCACGGATCTATATACCAACCTTAGTTATGTCAATTTTCATTGGCGTGAAACTTTCTGTAGCTCAGTAATCATGTCATGCTATTATCGTCTGTAATAATACAAATACGACATAGTATTTGTTAATGCAATGCGAAATAAGCTCTTAATTTAACATATACTTCAACTGAGTATACTTGGCTAACCATAGCCTCTAAATTACGAAAAAGTTTTCGATACTCGGCAAATGTACACATTAGTCGCCATCTTTTTAAATTCCCTTCACACCTACTCTCAACACAGGATTGATAGAACCGCGCCGGAATTAAATTCCGGCGAACTTGATTGTAATTCCACCAATTCCGAAAATTCAAGCTACAAATGAAGCACTCCCTTAAACTCAAAGTAAACCCGTCTATGCATTAAACTTTAAATTAACGTACAGCAATTTACAAATGGTCGGAAAGGATTGAAATTTATACAGTTCGGTTTTTCAGCGTACATTCATATACATGTAGTTCACATGTAACCAAAGAGAGATAAGGGGGAACAACCCAACGTAAATTATTTTCATTATTTTGTAGTAACGGGTAATATAATAGAAGTATCATCTCATCATCTTTTTTTATTCAAAATGTGATGAACTTTAATTATACCCCCCCCAAACGAAGTATTTTTAGGGGGGG
>NW_026927160.1:0-29249 GCF_032062105.1 Saccostrea cuccullata | reverse complement strand
ATTTCAAAGGATTTAGTCAGAAAACAAAATAGATATTAAGACTTTAAGTTTCATCCAATCGCAGCGAAGGGCACCTGCATGCGCGTGAGATCTTGCTATTTTGACCATGTCATCATGTCTATACTACTATTATATCCTTATATTATGAGTTTCAAAGCATTTCATGCAAAATTTAAAAAGTTACGGCTAAATCTATTATATTGGTCATTTCACGTGTTACACGTGCGCGCACCTGCACGCACGTGCGCGCAAAATGACCTTCGTTCCGCACATCTACATAACATACCTAGTGACCCTAAAAAGGTTTCACCTAGATCGGATGAGTAGTTTACGAGAACACTCGCGGACAAAAAAGTACCGGAGAACAAAGAAAAAATTCAGAAAAAGTAAAAACAATATGTTCCCAAACTTCGTTTGGGGAACATAATAAGAAACAGAGTAAAAACAATATGTTCCCCAACTTCGTTTGGGGAACATAATAAAAAACAGAGTAAAAACAATATGTTCCCCAACTTCGTTTGGGGAACATAATTACTTGATTGTCTCTACTTTCGATTTTGATTTTAACTGTGTTCAATTAAATCGTTGATACAAGATCGTTTTTCCCTACGTATTACATATCAGATGCGTGATTATACTAAGTGAATTAATTATTTTGTAAGAAATTAAATATACATTTACTGTGTGTAAATTAAATTTTAAAAAAAGGTATCGGACTCGCACATTAATTCTGCTCTTTGATACCGATACTCGGCGAATCATTGGACAGGTTCAGATGAGGATTATTGCAGTTAGACTATAACACTAAAAATTTGTAATTATGTAAAATATGGAGATAAATATTAAATGCGGTAAACTCGAAAATCCACTGAACAGGCAGAGATAATAATCTGAATAATTTCATTAATTAAAATAGTGATAAACTTAGTAAACACGCTGAATACAAAAATCACAGCCGAATTTTTGGCAAATGAAATGTGCTAACTTCAGTACGAATATTACTTCATTCTGAAATATATCGTGTGAAAAGAAAAAAAAACGGTTTGAGAAAAGATATAGATATTAAGCGATTTTTAACCCCCCCCCCCCCCCTTCTAAAAATGCGATACGAATCAGCTAGTTAAAACTTTATCAGAAGTCTGCAAATTTATGTTTTTTTTTTTTTAAATATTAATCTACGAGATACATTCTTATTTGTGTCTGAAAAAGGATAAATAAATTAACAAATACATGTAATTTTATAATTGTTGTTGAAGTGAAACCTGGAAGATGAATTTCGCATATCAGTTGAGTGTGTTACATGTATACACTTGCTGTGGTCAGAGCTAAAGAATTTGAAAGGTGTGATAAACATACGGCGCCCCTGGCCCACCGGCAGAGACCCAATATATTTTTGAACAGGTGTGAACTCGGAACTGACCATAAGATTGTTTCAAATTACAAGAGAAATTCTTTCCGCGTAAACAGACTTTCAAGGTCACCTAGCGTCATGGCATTTTGATTGGCGGGTGATGCACGAGAATTTTGTGCGTACAGCATATACAGAGAACGAATTAATTGCATTACATGGGTTGAATACAAACAAAAGTTGTGGCAATTAAATAGAATTATAGAATGATTAATTGTGACCTCCGTAACATAAATAAAACGAAGTATTAAAAAAAAATACAGACTATATATATATATGTTAAAAGGGGGTTGTATGAGTCTCTCTTTCTCTCTCTCTCTGGTATAGCTTTTTATACACTTTACACGAAAAGACAAACAAATTAAAATAACTACTTACACTGAAAGGATTTTAAAAACATAACGTAGTGAATACTACTCTGTGAAAATAATGTTTGCTGTTACGAGAAATACGCTTTGAAATTATTGCATTAATTTCGTGTTTCTGCTGACGATTTTCGAATTCACATTCAGAATAATTCAAGATGAACAAAATAAATGTATTTTAATAAGGAATATACATAATAATGCTTGGATCGTACACTAGTACTGTACATGTTAAAACCATGAACATAAATACAGCTCCGATTTAATTTTATACTGTACTATGTATACAGTGTATGTGACACGAATGTAGATCGACGCCATTTCGTCTTCCTTTGTTACGTGAACACATGAGATTAAATCATTCATTTAAAATAAAATTCATAATTTTGATTTTGTGATGTGGATGAATAATTTTACTAAAATATAAATTTCTAGACACACAGTTAATTCAAATGAAAATCATTTAATTTTTTTTTTACCGATATCTAATCTCAATATCATGCGTGCCATTCGAAGTCCAATATCTGGTAGAATAAAAACGATTTTTATATATACATAACCAAAGTTAAAAATTGTCATCAAAATTTATTATCAAATTTTTCATCAGAAACAAACGATTTTGTCTGAAATACTATTTACACGGTGCAGCTTGGAGGAAAATTTTCTGGACATGCAACGGAACGAAATTTACTGGACACGGTGCGACACGGAGGGCACTAGCTGAGATTTTTCTAGACACGGTGCGGCACGGTGTGCCTACCTGTATATTTCAAATCCACACACACCGTGCTACACCGTGTACACGGTGTAACACAGAGCGTTTCACACGGTGTTTTTTCCACCGAGCGTTGCGGAAAACTCGTGGCCTGTACTGTAGGTTTATCGACTGTAAACTATAGTTTACAAACCGTAAACTATAGTTAACGATTCGTTAAGTATAGTTTTCATCTGTAAAACTATATTTAACGGTTGTTAACTATAGTTTACGAATGTTGATTTAAGTTTATCTGTCTGTAATAATAGATTTTGTTGATAAACATAGATTCACGTTTGTAAACTATAGTTTTACAATCGTAAACTATAGTTAAGAGTTGTTAATCATAGTTTCACAAATTGTGAAACTATATTTATCAGATCGTTAACTATAGTTAACGGTTTGTAAACTAAAGTTTACAAATTGTGAAACTGTATTTATCAGATAATCTATGTTTTGCAATCGCAAATGATTGTTTTCGGTGTTAAGTATAGTTTACGGTTGTGAAACATAGATTATCGCGTTAACTATGGTTTACAGATGTGAAATATAGATTAACGCTGTTAACTATAGTTTACGGTTTTTAAACTATAGTTTACAACCGATAAACCTAGTTTATCGATTGTGAAACTATGATTATCTCATTTTTGTGAATTTGGTGTGCCATACCTATTGCTATCTCTGTTTCGTTCGTCGTCGTACGTCATTCGGCGGCCGTAAACGTTTGAAAATTTTTAGCTTCTTCTCTGGAACCACTGAAGAACCACTGAACCAATTTCAACTAAATATGAAATAACCCATCTGTGGGTTAAAGAGGAACACAAAATTGTGAATTTCAGGGTCCCTGGGGCCTGAGGGATGGGACCAAAACCACTAAAATTAATGCAGTCTTTAAAAATCTTCTTTACTTCTAGTCATCAAGCAGTGAACCTTCATCAAGCAGTGAACCTGTTGGAATGATTGTAATAAGCATTTAGTCCTCTACACTGTACCAAAATAGTAAAATTCTTTGCCCCAGGATCAGGGGTTCTATATCATGCTAGGGCTGGGCTAAATAGATTATATAGTGAAAATACATATTTCTTTGACAATCTTCTTCTCTGCTCCTGGGTAAAATTAATTAAGTACATAGTTACGATGAGAAAGAATTCCTGTTCTACAGTAGTGAATCTCATGGCCTTTGGACAGGGGTTCTGGTGTTAGAACGGGGCTTAAATGATTATATAGTTAACATGCATTAATTCTTTGAAAAATATATAGTTATGATGAGGAAGGGAGCCTCATCTAAAATCGTGAACTTCATGGTCCCAGGGTCAGGAGTTCTGGTGTTAGGGTGCAGGGCTCTTTTGATTATATAGTAAACATGTATTTTTAAAATGGAAAATCTTCTCTGTCCCTGGGTATTAAACAACTAACTACATGCGTAGTTACAATGAGGAAGAGTGCCTCTTTGAAAATTCTGAATCTCATGGCCAAAGGATCAGGTTGTGAATTTCATGGCGCAAGGACCAGGATTTCTGGTGTTACTTAGGGTGGGGCTCTAATCATCAAATGGTGAAATTGCAATAAATCTTTGATAATTTATCTTCTTCTTTGCTCCCAGGTATTTAACAAACTGACTACAGACATATTGCTATGATATAGCTATGATCGTTCTTCCAAAATTGTGAATTCTAAGCCCCCCGGAACAGGGGTTTCATAGAGGGCTGGGTTTGGTGGGGGGGGGGGGGTCTTTGACTACATACTAAAAAATGAATTATTTCTTTGAAATCCATTCCATGATGTTAATCAAACATTTATGATGAGTAAACATTGTGAAATGGGTGGACCTGAGGGTCAGGGGTTCTTGTGGGGTGGGGACACTACTGAGTAATGCTGAATATTACTTAGAGTGGTTGAAATGCATTTTTTTAATTCCCCTGCTCTGTCTATGGTTATAAAGTTACCAAACTACATAGGCGTCGGAACCGGCAGCTAGGGGCTTAGCCTTTTCCTAGTATAGATATTGAACATTGCTGCGTAGGTTTAGCCCCCCACTTTCCACAGACACGTTGCAGAATAGGTTTAAAATTAGGAATTCAATGTGGTGCTGTTTGGAAAAAAATTGGTACTGAATATCGAACCTAACACCCCCCCCCCCCCCATGTCATGGCCTTTGGTTTAAAACATAACCCAAAGTCAATTGCAAAACTCATTATTTTGGATTTCAATGATTAATTCATGATTAATTCTGTAATATTTTTTCATGAGTTAAGTCTTAAATCCTAGCTACTTTCATTGCAGAAAAGTACTGCTTGAAAAATGTCAGAGATGAAAACTTTAAAATATCGGAAATGAAAACAGTTCCGGAAATAAAATGCAGCCATTCCAACCATGCTGTGTCTTGAATCTAATCCACAATATCGTACAAGTTACATTAAAACATTATCTATGGAAAACATCTTTAATTTGGTATCATATGATTATTGCCCGTTCACACATACAAGAAATTTTGCCCCATTTTAAATTCGCCCAGTCACAGTTCTGTTTCAGAATTTATACTGTGTTTTTTTGGACTCGCCCCATTTTAAATTCACTCACATGTAGTTGTTGCCATGACAACAATTGATGGAACATTTCATATATTTTTTTCAGCACTCTCCACAAATACAATCATCAACACATTAATTTAATATTCATTTCCATGACGAACACTGATCCAAAAGTCAAATCTCTTTACTGGAGGCATAGGGAACATTGGTTGCCATGCACTGGGAATCGTTGCCATGTGTTGATTAAAGACGAAAAAAAAATTAAGATTGACCAATAGTTCATTGTCAGTTTTAATCAATCACATTTATCTGACTTAATTTGAATAAGCCTTAATAAGATTACTCGAATACACGCCAAAATTACCTTTCTTTGCCTTGTTTCTATGGAGAACCTGTCGTTGCTATGGAATAAAAGAATAATGCAATATTCAATAATGTGCTAGGGAGACCGAATTTAATTATACTATTTTAAAATTTGTATCTCGTTTATCATAAATAACCGTTCATTTGATTTTTCCGTAAACTTTTGACATTGTTTCTCATTTTATGCATCAAAAAGCCCATTTTTGTTGCTAGGCAACAGATTCGATTTTCAAAATAGCCCATGGATTTGACTTCAAATTCTAAAAGAGAAATACCTCTGCTTTTATGTGAGATGCATGCAACAACTGTATTAATCTGGCCATTTTTAAAATTTGGCCTTGAATATTGCCAAAATCACGAAAAATGCTGAATCAGCAAAACTTGTAAAACATGTCTACCACAGAACTGACTTAAGACCTAAATAATTTTTATTACTTTATTAGAACACAATAAATGTGTATCTTTATTACACCCATAAGTAAGAATAATTCTCATGGTATTTACGTGCTATTTTAAGCCTCAAAGATAGGTGATTTTTTGTCCCTAAACACTGAAAAATCCGCCGGTTGCTAAGAAAATTTCTTTGGCCGGGTTTCCATGGTTACCATGACTCAAAACATTTTTCATTTTACATACATTGTTCATACTTCAAAATAAATCTATGAGTGGAAAATCATCAAATTCTGAAAACCTTCATGTATCACTTTTTTATAGTTTTGTCTGATTTTTATGTGGACTGGTACTTTAAAAGATGTCATCTCAAAATATTACAAACCGTGTGTTTCTAACATATTTCTTCACTACTTCCACAAAAACATTCCCCAAAACTAATGTTAATAACCTTGCTGGACTTGAAATTGAGACTATTGAAAATATCGCCTGTTTATACGACCATTTTGTTAAGCATTGTTGTGGAAGTAGTGAAAATATATGTTAGAAACTCATAGTTAGTAGTATTTTGATATTATTGGAAAAATTATTCGGTAAACAGCGCACTTTTTGTTGCGCAGTAAAATACACGTTTTTCCTATGGGTGACACTGTAGCTCTCTATGGGTGACACTGTAGCTCCATCTAAATTTTTTTTCTTCAGACCAGCAAGCTACAGATCTACAGCTTAAGAAATTCTTGCATCTGAAGGGGAATAGGTTATAGCTTGTTTGTTTGGCGCTCTATCTTGCGAAGGACTAAACATGAGATTTTACCAAAACACCCCGTGTTGAAAAACAGGTACAAGTACATGTATATGCAGTCTCCCATCGACAGAAAATCGATCCTTAAAAGACTGAATGTAGTAAGTTTTAATGAAATATTTACTTATTTCCTCACAACATAACAATTGCTATTATATAGCAAAAAGATACTTGATTTTACTTGAAAGTTTAACTAGTAGCCATTTCTTCCCTTAACACCATATATTTTCTTTACTCCCCTCCCCCTCCCCTTCCAACCAAACTCTCCAACCGAGCTCAAGGTCCACTCAAAGCTTGTCGAATGTACAAGGCTTCCTGTGCACTTTGCGGAGATCCATTTCCAATACCAAGTGCATTCTGGGAAGCACCTGCTCCGAGTCCCTGACTGAGTGCCCAGGCTGCGGCGAGTCCAAGTCCCAGTGCTATAATGGCGTTACTGGTTCCGCTTGAGGAGGAGGTGGAGGAGCTTGACGTAGATACTGGATCCACAGCTAAAATAACACAAAGGTCATCAACAAAATGTTAAGCAACTTAGATTCAACGCATCACTTCATTAATAATACTAGGTATATGAAAATTTCCGAGTATTTTTAAAACTTCAGCTTCCCACCTCTCTATCTCACGAAACATGACATTCAAGCAAAATTAAGAAACATTTACTTGCACAGGCGGGTCCACTGTAACCATAGTAACAGACACATTTTCCGGTTCTCGCTATCTGAGTGACAGGATTACCCGTGACGGTGAATGTGTCGAGCAAGCAAAAGCCGTTAGCAGTCCCCGTACAAACGGTAGTGGCTCCGGGGTTTCCAGATGTGGGTATGGTACAGGTCTGTCCACCATAAGCTGCCAGGGTCGGTCGAAGGCCTTTATTAAAAAATATATATAAAGAGATTTTACATGATATATTCATATACAAATGTATAGTCATTGTTATGGTTGAATATACACGAGTGACATGATTCGATTAAAAATTCACTATCTTTTACGGAATGATTTATCGCTCCTAGGTTTCCAACGGCACTGACTTGTTTCGGTAATAAACCCCTAGTATAATTATTATACTATAGGTTAAAATTTTATTACCGAAAGTGCCTTTGTAGGTTTCCCGCCCTTACGAAAACAAACCAGAAGTCTCTGTCGAGACTGTATCTCTACTGGTTTTCACTAATAATAAAGGAAGAGAAAAGTATCAGTTGGGACTTCAAACTTTACAAAAGTAATAAATAGAATAAGGATCCTTGATTAAGTCTCTTTTCTACTTGCAAGCCACACTATATTATAATCTGACTAAAACTGTATTTGGACACTAATTATCGAAATCCAAAACTGATACACCGAATTATGTACATGTATCTTAGTGTAGTCTTCTTGTTTGCTAAGTTGTACTGAAATCAGACAAAAACTGTAGGAGGAGTAGAATTTTAAAGTATTTCACAGAAATTTCTATTTTAAGTAACCACAGTAACACCGTTCATTGAAACTCAAAAACCGATATATCGAATTATGTATCCTAGTGTAATCTACTTGTGTGCCAAGTTATACTGAAATCAGACCAAAACTGTAGGAGGAGTAGCATTTTGACATATTGTTTACAGACGGACAGACAGACAGATACAGGGACGACGGACGCATTACTATCGCATAAGCTCTTCTGGTCTCTGATCAGTATAGAGCTAAAAATTAAACAAAGAAAGATACTCTGAAAAATTCGGAGGATTGTTTGATAAAATGTTGACATTTTGGCATTAATCGTTAAAAAAGATATTTCATCTCCGTTTTCTTATACCTACAATGCCCCAATCTTAGCTGCCACTTCCTGGGCCCGTGAGTTGCACGTTCTACCTTTACACCCTACAGTCCCCGTTACGCACATATGACAAATTACACTCCCCCCTACTACATACACACACAAAGCGTGCTATATCATGTGCCCCAACTCCGTTGTAAGGGAGTAATCAATGAACTTACCGACAACTAGAACTCCCAGGCACAAGAGAACCTCATAGTACACCCCCCACTGCTTGAGAAAATTCGGACGTATAAATATGGAACGCCGTCACTGCCTTATAGCAGAACACAACGATTGCATTGCGTCATCCTTCCATTACATTATGTCAACACTTTATGACATTTACTCACACTACTATTGCATTATGTCAACCTTACATTACATTATGTTAACTCTTTATGACATTTACTCACACTACTATTGTATTGTGTCAACCTTCCATTATATTATGTCAACTCTTTATGACATTAACCCACATACATACTGAAAAAAATAGAATCGACGAACATCATGACATAACATACTATACAGCACACTGCTTGAGAAAATTCGGACGTATAAATATGGAACGCCGTCACTGCCTTATAGCAGAACACAACGATTGCATTGCGTCATCCTTCCATTACATTATGTCAACACTTTATGACATTTACTCACACTACTATTGCATTATGTCAACCTTACATTACATTATGCCAACTCTTTATGACATTTACTCACACTACTATTGTATTGTGTCAACCTTCCATTATATTATGTCAACTCTTTATGACATTAACCCACAATACTATTGCATTATGCCAACCTTCCATTATATTATGTCAGCTCTTTATGACATTAACCCACAATACTATTGCATTATGTCAACCTTCCATTATATCATGTCAACTCTTTATGACATTAGTCCACACTACTATTGCATTGTGTCAACCTTTCATTACATTATGTCAACTCCTTATGACAATTACACACACTACTATTGCGTGCACTCTCTACTATTTGGTCTAAGTAGTTCATTACATGATGTGAATTTATCTTTAACTCAATATCATTTAATACGATTACATTATCTGAAAAAAATGTCACATGTGGTCAATTCTTTTACTACTTTATGCCTTCAATATGCTACATGACGACTTGAATCAATTTCATGATGTGAATTTGCCCTTACTTTTTGACAAATCGTTATTACGTTATGTCATTGTGTCTTTACATTGTGTCAAAAATGCTAAGCCTCTTGTCAGCATACATGTAAGGCTATTTCATCTCATATCAGATGTGAAAAGCTCATGTCATACTGTGCGCACTCTTCTACATTATGTCGACACTATTACGTTATGCGAACTTCCATATGAGCATAACGTATTTTCCGCTTTCCGAAAGCACTAAAAATGAGAGAAAACCTCAGCGATTTGGGAATTGCATCTTTAAATGAAAACTTTAAGCGAAAAATAGCAAAGCCTACTTGTGAATTAAAGTCGCCATTTGCGATTTTTATCTTAAAAAAATTAATATGAATCGATTTTTTTTTCTGAACTTTTTTTTTTTAAATAAAAATCTTATGACATAAACACTGTATTTTTTATCAGTTTTTAACTCTCCTTTTTTAAAGTGTAAACAGATATATAACACACGTGCACTGGCGGGTTGGGGAGGGGGGCAGAAATCCCGCCCTACCATCTTTAGTCACCAAAATATACATAAAATTAATAAATTTATTAGTTTTACAATGTAGGACATTGTATTACTTTCACATTAAGTTTAGCAGAATTAAATTGAAAACTTTTTTCTATAAAACTATAAAGCTTGCCGGGGAGTTTTTCTGCTTTACCCCTTTGGTTCTGCTTTATTGTCTCCAACTAATTTTCAAGATTCCCATATGCGCCACAAATATGTGCCCATGCATGCTTATTAAGGCATATTCAATTGATTTACTGGTTTTAATTTCTTGGAATGGAAAAAATTACTGTAACTAATTCCGTGACATAGCATTTATTTGAAAGAGGATGTCAGTTATTTACCCGAAAAAAACTCGACAAGCCAAAAAAATTGCAGAAATAAAATATATCTATATTTTTTTCAGATACTACATTACCCCTAGTGGACTATACTTCAACAAAATTATATCATATAAAGATATAAATGATGTGTCTATAATTCGTATACGTGTTTAGGTTTAAAACACGTGTCATATAAAAAATGAATAATTTTCAGATAATGTAAATGTATTTTCACATTTTTCAACATGATAAAGAGTCACAATATAAAGTTTTTAAATCAGAAAGAGTTGACATAACGTAATTATATATCCACATCACAGCTGACCAATGTAATATATATAATATAAGGATCCACATTATCAACACCACGGCACTGAAAAAGGTAAGATGCGAACCTGGCTGTTAAAGATCCTTTAAATAATGCTTTGATATAATAGAAAATTCTCAAAAAGGAATAAATATATCATTTGAATAATAAAGTTTTAACACAATGTGAACATATTTTCACTTCATATAATGAACTTCCGACTTCAAGTACAGAAGTTGATGTAGAAATTGACATAATAAAGTTTTAACAAATAATATAATGTGCTGACATAATGAATGAGAAACGAAGAGAAAAAAGACAAAAAGTTCTGCGTCTTTAATATACTGGTTTTAATTTCTTGAGGACAAAGGCAACTTATTTCAGAACATCCAAAAAATTATATCATTAAAGATATATACAATATCTGTGTTTTTAAAAGACACGGCATACAGCTGACCAGTTATATATAAAATCCCAATCAAGGGAAAATTCGAACATATGGAAAATTCCCATTTGAATCGAAATTGATGTAGAATTGAGAAACCAGAACATAAACATTTAATACAAATCTGAAATACATGTATTACATAGTACAATAGATCATCACATGTATTTGTCCTTTGTTATATATTCGATGTTGCCAAAATGAAAAGAAATATAAAAGCGATGTTACATATTTTTATTTGACAAAATAAAATACCCCCGGTAAGTCAAAAATATTTTAAATTTAAACCCCTTTTCAAGAAATATTTAGACTGAAGTTCCCTACCTTAATGCAGGGTTTATTTTTTCCTTCTTATGCAAAAACACACAACTCTCATACGAAGGCATTATCACATTGATGTATCCGATGTAAAAACGGTTTTATGCAAGTAATATATTTGAACCTGGCTACAGAGGCAGCAAAAGATATTTTAGACAGACTTTTTCATTTTTCTAGTCATGACAAAGAAGCAACAATGTGTAAATTTTCCCCTTTCATTTTATCATGATGATAAAGATTTTATGGTAGAAGATATTCACCTAAGAATAAATTGTCCTGTGCTCAGGAGATGGAATACGGCCGTGTTAATGTTACGCAGGGTTCTATGACCAATACACGATCAATCACAGTTACGGAAACGAATGGGAATCGACAGGAGACCACGGTTTCTTGGCGCTACTGTAACACGAAAATGTTCTCGTTACGTTACTACCGTGGTGGATAATATCGGAAGGAATATATTTCCATACAAACACCTCAGCAAAATTCAATGCTAATTAATAAGCTAGTTTCTTATTGGGGAAGAGAAGCGAAGATGATTTTGTGAAAAAAATAAAACCAAGAGGACCACGAGCCACAGCGCCAGGAATGGGGACAATAATATAGAAAAGTAATTTATTAAATTACAATTAGTTGTCCAAAACGGGTAAAAAATTGACCAAACTTGATAAAAATTGGTTGGGTATGCCTCAAAATACACTTGTAACTTGCATTACCTTACTTTTTTTATATTAGTTTTTCTCTAAAAAATATTAACAGAATATATATACCCAGTAATTAAATCCAATTTTAATATACCATAGTTTACAAGTTTGTTTAGTTTTCGTTTTGTTTTATTTTCTTATTATTTTTATTTGTTTGTTTGTTTGTTGTTGTTGTTTTATATTTTCGCAGGCTGTCCTCCTTTCTTTGAAAAACGAATGTAATTTTTTCAAACCATTCTTAAATACAATTCCATGATAGAATTAAATCAAACATGTATGGTGGAAAGAAAGATATATGTGGTTGGTTAAAAAGCTATTTAGAGAATAGAACGCAAAGAGTGATATACAAAACATGGTATCCCCTACTGAATCCCTTTATGCAGGTGTTCCCCAACGCTCTGTATTAGGTCCTTTGTTATTTTAATTTATGTGAATGATGTAGCTGATAAGATGTCAAGCTTCTGTTGACTTTTTGCTGACGATAACAGTTTGCAGTATGCATGTAAATGTGTCAAATCTGTAGAAAGTCATCTAAATAATGATCTTTTATCTCTTGAAGAGTGGTCAAAAAATGGTTGCTAAAATTTAATCCCTCTAAAACTAAGGTTGTATTTTTTAACACGAGAGAAAAACAAAGAATTTCCAAAACCCCTTTTCCAAGATAGCCAATTAGAATATGTTCAAACTCATAAGCATCTTGGGGTTACTTTTTCATACAACTTAAGTTGGTCATCTCACATTGAAATCTTGCTGTCTAATGCATACAAAAAATTAGGTCTTTTAAAAAAACTTAAGTTTAAAATGAATCGAAAAAGCCTTTCACTTATGTATACTTCATTTATCCGTCCCCAACTTGAGTACGCTTCAGTTGTATGGGGTGGTTGTCTATCTATCGATTCTGAAAAATTAGAGAAATTGCAACTACACGCAGCTCGGATTGTTACTGGACTAACTATGATTGCCTCTAGAGACTCTTTGTATTTTGAAACAGGCTGGGAACCACTCAGCGACAGACACAAGATCCAAAGATTAAATACCATGTACAAAATTCACAATGATTTAGTACCAGATTACCTATCTGAGATAATACCAGATATGCGATGTAATGCTTCTGCATATGCAACAAGAAATTCACAAAATTATAGTACATTGTATACCTGTATGTAAATTGCAAACTTACAAATCATCATTTGTACCAACTGTAATAAATGAGTGGAATTCGTAATCGCTAAATACCAGACTTTCAAGTTCTTTGTCTGCTTTCAAAAGTAAAATTAAACAAAAAATAACAGAAGCTCTGCCTTATTTTAATTTTGGTAAAAGACGCAACAATATACTGCATACACGGCTTCGGCACAACTGCGTGCTAAACGCTGATCTTTATAGATGAAATATATCTAGTACACTATGCTCCTGCGGTAAAGTAGAAGATACACATCATTATTTTTTCTCGTGCCCTAACTACAACGAGGCCAGGAAAGAGTTTTTCGATAAGTTCTTGAGATTTAATAAAGTCCATATTGTTGACATTCAGACTTTACTCTGGGGGGATACAACACTCAGTATTGCTGAAAATGATTATCTATTTTCTATTGTACATTCTTATATTCAGCATTCTGGTAGATTTAACTGATTGTACTCATTTTTATATTCATTTGTATAAACAATAATGTAGCAGTATATATATGTCTACAATGAGAGTTTATTTTATTTACTTGTAATCTATTTTATACGAACTGTTGAACACTTTTAATTCATTCTGTTATAATATCTCATGTAGGGAGAGGACGATTTAAGTTTTTAGAACTTGTGCCCAATCCCATTGTATATATTTAGTACAATAAAATATGTTCAAATCATAGAATTTTGTTATTATATGAAAACGAGTACGACACAATTTCAGAGATACTTTAAGTTTAGTAATAATTAAGATAAGTTATTTAAAGCTTCCAAGCATAGATTTAACTGAGCATCATTATTTTGCAAAAAATAATCATTTTCTATTTACAATTGATCATAAATCTTTTAACTTTTTTCATTATCCTGTTATTTATATTTGATGATAAATCCAAGAAATAAATATTTGAAATGACTACAGAAACCAAGATGTGTTTGTGAAATACTCATGCATCTATTTGGCGAGGGTTGGAGTTTCTCATTTTTATTTATATACATGTACCTATTGATCGGTCTGGTCACAATGAATTCACATATGGAGTAAGAAAGCCTTAGAACCAACTGTTGAAAGGAATCTGTTAAAATGTGTTGTTTTTTTTGGGGGGGGGGGGATTGAAACCACTCAGGATACTGGTAGTATGACGTGTGAATTTCCCACCTTTATAGGAAGAGTCCTTCGACCGGAGATCACATGTATAGTATAATATACCATCTCACGATGTCCTGCTTAACTTAGGAAACTTAAGTGCAAAAGTTGGGAAAAACAACCAGGGCAAAGAAAACATCATGGGTACATGTAAGCAAGGCTTAGGAGAATGCAACAGCAATAGGTGGGACTATATATCCATATGCAAAATGATATCCATTAGAGAGCATGGGACTCCCCAGATGGTCATACAAAAACAAATTGACCATATCATCATTTACAAAAGATGGAGAAGTAGCCTTCTTGATGTGGTTGCAAAACAATGTGCAGACATGGGAAGTGACCACTCATTAGTATTGGCTAAAGTCAAGTTGAAATGATATCCATTAGAGAGCATGGAACTCCCTAGATGGTCATACAAAAACAAATTGACCATGTCATCATTTACAAAAGATGGAGAAGTAGCCTTCTGGATGTGGTTGCAAAACAATGTGCAGACATGGGAAGTGACAACTCATTAGTATTGGCTAAAGTCAAGTTGAAGCTGAGGAAATCAAGGAAGAAAGATCAAAGACCACGGCCTCCTATTAACATCCAAAAGCTAAAAGGCACGGAAATTATGAGATCTTTTCAATAATAAGTTCATAACAAGTTTGGAAAACTCACATGAAATTAATTTGGAAACATTTAATGAGGTACTATTAGATAATGTGCAGCAAAGACTTGCATGGCTCAAAAAAGAGGAAAAAAGAGAAATGGGTCTCGGACAATACATGGAAAATAGCAGAGCAACGTAAAGAAAAGAAAAATTAAATCCTGTCCACTAAATCAAAGGGACAAAAAGATCAACTCCAAGCAGACACAAGGGGACTGTAGACAAAGAAATTAAGACAAATGCAAGAGCAGACAGGAGGCAAACACTGAAAAACTAGCTAATGAAGCAGAACAAGCAGCTTCTAAACAAGATATGCAGGACTCTGTATCGAATAACAAAAACACTAGCAGGTAAATTTCAGTCATATGATTTACCAGTAAGAGATAAAAAGGAAATGTCTGATTAAAAGAAGAAGACATACAAAAACTATGGAAAGAAACTTTTGAGGAAGTGTTCAATATTAATGATACAGAATATGAGGCCCTGAAAAGACCACTCATAACCACATTGGATATTAGAATGAGCACTAATTGTGCTCCTCTATACGCTGACCTGTTTTTATATTCCTTTGAAGCAGAATTTATTCAACAATCTACAGATAAGAAGAAGAAAGCATTTGCTGTGACCTTCAATTCGACGTTTAATAACTTCATGAAAATCCTTTCAAACATGCAAATAGCGTGTTCCAGTAAATGTTTTATCAAGTCTCTTTATTTACTCCTAACTATAATATATACAGCAGTCAATACTTCAGGAGTAATGTGCAAAAATACTCGTATATTCGAGAAGTGGTGTAAATCAGATAAGGATACTTAAAAATTACAAGGAACCTTTGGAACAATTTAAATCACAAAATTTCATCAAAATCAAATTCAGAAAAACGTTCGTCTTTTCAACTCTATATACAAACATTTTCCACGATAAATTAAGGTCCAGGCTTTTTGATATCATTGACAGCTGCTTTTCCAATAAAAACGGAACTCGAAAATTTACTTAATCTTGCTATTGGTCATTTGCTGAATTATTTGATTGTACTCACAAGTACTCGACAGTTGATATTAAAAAGATGCTCAAGTTTCTGATTGCCAACATCTAGTTGTTATGATTTTTTGGAGACCGCCGGTACCAATTGCGTCCATTTATTAGCAGACCTATTTTTTTTTGTATTAATTTTTATATGAAGCAAAATTTGTTCAAATTCTTCTCTGTGAAAAAAGAAAACACTTGCTGTGGCCTTCAACTCGACATTTAACTGTATCGATGACGTACTGTTAATTAACAATAGATATTTTTGTCTTTATGTAGATAAGATGTATATAGCTTTAAATAAAATACTAGTACACAACAGAGTCTGACACATTTGTTTCATATTTAGATATTCAAGCTAAAAAAGAAGTTAATGGTAATCTAACAACCATGTTTTGTGATAAACGTGATAAACGCGATGACTAACTTTTCAATCGTCAACATCCTTTACTTATACAGCAATATACCTTCATCAATTGCATACGGGATTTATATCTCTTAGTTGATTTGATATGCTAGAACTTGCTCTACTTATGAACAATTTCTAAAACGAGGTAAGTTGAAACAAGAATGTAAGCAGTCTCTTTTAAGTCATATTTTCGTAATTTCTATGATCGAAACAATGACATTGTCAGCAAATACAATCTATCATCAAGTCAAATGCTGATGGACGTTTTTCATACATTGTTAAAACATTACACACTGAATTGTCAATTTTTCTGTGCACCACGGCGGGTGTGATTTGACACCTACTTTTTGTTTTGGAGGTCCATGTTTGCTCTGAACTTTGTATATATTTTGATCTTGATTTTCCGTTATCTCCATATTTCAATACACGATGTTGTTTGTATCAATTGTCATGCCAATATATTCATATGGGAGGCGGTCTGTTACGCTTTGGGAACTCCTCTCATACCACTGAAGGAAATTTAATGAAACTCACAGAATCTTTATTACATATTGCAATTGTGCATTATTTTACTTTTTGATCTCATATATTTTGGATTTTCAGTACCCAGTATTCATATGGGAGGCGGGGGGGGGGGGTTTTCTCATTGCTCACAGTACCTCATATGCCGAACTCGCATAAGCCGACTCGAAATAATCCAGTGAACTTTATAGAGTAAAAACATCACAGGATCGGTCACATCTGTTTCAAATTTTGATGTTTTACTGAGTTTAGACAATAATTGTCAAATAACATAAAAAAATTTATGAAAAACGGGATGACTTTAGCTTTTCAGCGTCAACTTTCCTTATTTATCTGGTAATATTGCAATATCACAAGCATTTGGTTTTAATGGCTCCCAACTCATTTGCTACTCAAGATATATAGTCCGAAATATCTGACGTTTCCTGACTTTTTCACGATTTATTATTTTACGTGCCAAGAAAATGCCAGAACCGGCGCCATCATGAAAACTAGGAATTTCACCGTCTCCAAATGGAGCCTATTTTCGATACAAGCGAAACGAATTACATTTAACCCTAACAAAAAATACCATAGTAAATAATAGTTAACTTTAATTAACTATACTTAACTATATTTAACTATAGTACCAAAGTTGAAACTTTGGAACTTTGATTAACTATGGTGAAAACTTTGGAACTTTTATTTACTAAAGTTTAAACTTTTGGAACTTTGATTTACTATGGTGAAACTTTGGAACTTTGATTTACTATAGTGAAAACTTTGGAACTTTGATTTACTTTAGTAAAAACTTTGGAACTTTGATTTACTTTAGTAAAAACTTTGGAACTTTGATTCAGTATATAATTATTAAAAACTTTGGAACTTTGATTTACTGTATTGAACTTTTGGAACTTTGATATACTATAGTGAAAACTTTGGAACTTTGATTTACGATGTTGAAAACTTTAGAACTTTGATTTACTATAGTGAAAACTTTGGAACTTGGATTAAGTACTGTAAAACCCGTGGAATTGTGTTTTTGCTTCCCATTCTGTACATTTTATGAAATTTCAAGGTTAAGAATCATTAAAGCTTCAGAGAACCTATTAAAAACCCGACCCGTCCCTTAAAAGAATTATGTACAAGAAATTAATTTTAATTGTAAAAATTGTTTCTTGCAACGATAATTAAGCAATATTTATTTAAATTCATTTAATATTAATTTGTTGTGCAGAAAATGTTAAGTCTTATCTATGGAGAAAAAATACAATAAATTTAAAATATTTTTTTTTTACTGTTAAATGTAAATATTGCATATAGATTAATTACTTTGCATATTTAAATTAAGATGAACAACAAAAACCAGGACTGTAATAATTAATAATAAAACATATAAAATAAAAACTTTGATTCAAGAAAAACGATTTGATTTACCATAGTAAAAACTTTGGAACTATAATTTAACAATGGTAAAATATAGTTTACTTTAGTATTTTTTTGGTTAAGGAAATGCGGAAACTACAATTTATCAATAGCACAACACCTCTAGAACTCAGCAATCGATGAAAAGAAAACTGTGGATTTGAAAATGCAGCATCTAATTCAGCTCGCAAATAACGACAATCAACTCGAGAATGCCGCCGGAGCCAGGTGGAGGCGGCAGATTGCCAGTTTATATAATGGCACCGGTTCTGACGTTTTAAAAATATCAAAATCGTGAAAAAAAACAGTGAAACGTCAGAAATTTCGATTACTCAAGATCTTGCTCTGAGTATGATCAAAGTTGAAAGTGAAGCATGCTACTCACTGATAAATTGATGTTACTGGAATTTAAACAGTCCCTTTTAAAGTCGGCATTTTGTCAATTCTATTATCGTTAAAATGACTTTGTTAGCAAAAATGACTGACTTTCTTCATATCAGTTGTTTGATCTTTGCTTTTATACTGAATTTGACAACGGAATGTTCCGAATACCTGATCAATACATGAGACACGGCGGGTGTGACAGATCAATAGGGGATGCTTATTACTCTAAGGCAACTGAACCCTTCTCTGAAATTTTCAAGTGCCCGTGTTTTATGCTCTGTTTAAAGATTTGTATTGTGTATAGATTTTTAAGCTGGATCCCTGAATGTTATTTCCACCTTTTTACCTTTCAATGCAATAAACAGCAAAAATCTTCTACGGGAAATATGGGTGTTTGCAGATGAGAAGTTTCGAATTAATTAATACAAATCATTCTTTGTAGATCGTGCGCGAGTTTTATCAACAACCAATAGGAATAGATAAAGTCATCTATTTCAGTTTTAACGGCGAACCATTAATGAAAATCATTTCACATGAATGTTAATATCGTTGTAAAAATATATTTTTGATTTTAATCTTTTGTAATTTTTTTTAAAGACATATCAAAGCATGATATTTAATTTATACATGTATTTCAATTCATTACCAGGTTTTGAATGTCTGAATTTTCTCAAACAGATAGCTCTGTTTTGCAACTATCATATGGCATTTTAGTTTTTTATTCGAACAAACATACTTTATATCTTCTAAAGATATCTTGGTAAAAGCCACATCGGAAATTTTTTTAACAATTTAATTAGAAAACAGTAAAAAGAACAAACAACTTATGAGCGATTGAAATATGGTCATCATAGTGATGAAATTTTTTCCAGTAAATATGTTTTATCTGGAATGCATCATTCAAATCAACTTTCTCTCTCTCTCAAAAAAAAAATGATTGAAGAATGAAGAAATACATAACAAAATGAAAAAGCAAAGTCGATTTTCACGAAATTGATTTAAAGACTTTAAAAAGTTCCGTGGAAGGCCTTGCTTTTTATTCCTTACTACTCGGAGTTTTAAGAATCGTCAGTTGATTATCGTTGTTTGTATGACTTTCTTGGAACAAAGTTTTACTTGATTTTGTGTCTTTTTTCGACAAATTTAGTAAATATAAAATTAAATCATACAACATACACATAAATAATACATAACAATAACAATGTTTCTGAGGAAAGCCAAATGTTTATATTTACAAATAGTAATGGTATTAAAAAAACTTTTTAAAAAACTTCTAAAAAAAAAAATTAGACAAATTATATTAAATATCTTACACAAGAAAACGGTTTGCCATATTTGGGGGAAGGATTCAAAGTAACAATCATAATTTATAACGTGGAAAACCAATTTTCCGTATTTATCAAATTTGTTGCCCATTATTCTAAAGTAAGAAAACATACCAAGTATTAAAGAATCTCCATTTAAAATTACTTATGCTTTCTGCAACAAAATCTATTTCCCAAAGCCACCCAAATTTCCCAAACCCGTGCCTAATCCGCCTCCCAAGCCCTGTTGCCCAACTCCACCTAAACCTCCCAACCCTGTGCCTGGTCCACCTAAGGCCTGTTGTATATAATAGGCCTCCTGTACGGCCTGAGGAGACCCTGCCTCTAGGCCTAGAGCGTTCTGTCTTCCACCAGATCCCAATCCATTAGCAAGTATATAAGCACCGACACCTCCTACTGCCAGAGCTCCAATGGCGTTGAAAGCATTGGTACTGGTTGAGGAGGTTGAAGGATCAACAGCTTCAAAGATAAAATTATTTGTCAGTTATAAAACTTGGTCTCTCTCTCTCTCTCTTAATTACCCATTTCAATATTTTTTTCTGCAATGAACATTTTTGAAATAAGCTAAAAAAAAAAAAGGAAAAAAAAATACTAACTTCCACACGCAGCCCCACTGTATCCCTGGTAACAGATACATACGCCCGTGAGAGAGATGGAATTGAGATTCGGGGCTCCTGCGGTGGTGAGTGTATCCACCAAACAAAAGCCATTGGCTGATCCTGTACACACGGTAGAGGCCCCAGGGTTACCGGACGTCGGGATGGTACAAGATTGTCCACCATAGCCTGCTAAGGCATGACGAAGGCCTGAAATAGTTCAAGAAAGAAAGAAAATTGTTTTTAATGAAGGATTAAAAAAAAACATTTTAATAATCTGTACATAGCACGAATTTCGTCATAAGTTGCTCAAATTTAATTGAAATTAAATTATCTACATAAAAAAGCGTTTAATTTAAATGATGTCAAACGACATATTCTAATGCGTAAATACAATAAACGACCAGATCCTTCTTGAAAACATCTTTTATCAATGTGTCTTCTTTAAGGAATTCAACATCGATTTAATTCGTTTTTTAATAACATCCCTTCTACAGTATTGTTTAACAGTTCTATATATATTTCCAATCGATTGATATGAATAAAAACAAAATGATTGTACCTACCTACAGCAATGAAGCTCAGGCACAAGAGAAGCTTACAATGAAACATGATATCGAGTCTGTAAAAAAGCAACGCAACGATAATTCGAAAAGAAAAAGGAGGGTAGAGTGTTTTAAAGGTACCAAAATCAGAACACATATTTATACCCCCCGCTTGATAAGCGAGAGAGTATATAGTAATCGGTATGTCCGTCCGTCCGTCAGTCTGTACGACCGTCTGTACATCCGTCTGTCTCTTACGCTTTGGGGTACCCATCTCTTATCAACAACTCCTCTCACACCACTGAATGAAATTTGACGAAACTTTCACAGAATCTTTATTACATATTGCCATTGTGCACCTCCTATTTTACTTTTTGATCTGACACATATTTTGGGTTTCCCGCAACAAAACATGGACACTCGCATTATATTCATATGGGAGGCTAGTTAATGTCATAAACTGGGGACAGCTACCAAAGGAAGTACTGTTTATATATGCTAAAATTTAACAGTAAACCATTTTTTAATGAAGCGTACGTAATCCACATGTTTTATTATTTGGAAAATAATTAATCCTTGTAAAAACCTTAAGTTATAGATGGCGTATTTTTGATAAGTTCGAACAAACTAAAATTAAAAAGATATTTCCACTTGTTTTGTTACTTTATAAAAATATAGGACTTGCCTGTAAATTACACAATTTAACAATCGCTTTTTATAGATAGGTCAAAAGTCAATTTAACTTTTAAAAACGTAGGGATATTTAAGTTCAAAATCGGTGAAAAATTTAATTTGAACGTAGAAAGCAAATATCTTAATCTATACATAATCTCGTTTTTAGCCGGGCTTATTGCTCAAAGAGCAATTGCCGGCTTATGTGATCCTGTTCAAGGCAGGATGTTGACCCCATAGTCGCCATTTTAAAGTTACGTGCAAAAATATAGATCTTACTCTCAACCGCTTTTGAGATACATGTAATACAAACGCTAAATAAAGCAACAAAAATAAAACGAAGTTTTATCTATATAAAATAAACATTAGTAGTAATGACTTTAAAAACTTCGTAAGTCAAATAACATAGTTCATTAGCGTAAGGATTTTTGATAATCAGTGTTACCGTAGTTCTCTACACATACGAGGTAAAGCAGGAGAGGGAACCAGACTGGCCTGTTTGTTTACATTCAGCTGCGGCACCAGATTAATTCTGTCAAGTTAAAATAATGTACAAAAATTAGGATGAAAAACACTTTATTATCATATCGATCATAGAACATAGAAGTGACAACTTAAATCGAAACTGCTGATATTCTTGTTCCATCAACTTGTTTGTCAATTTTTTACCTCGTTTTAGAAATTGTTTGTAAATATAGAGCATGTTCTTGTATTCTGACAAAATCGGACCGTGGTATTAGGATTGAAAAACTCACTGTCAGTGTCTTATCATTTATATTGATAGTTTTAAAATAATTTTTTCATCAGAATATAAACGTGATTCATGTAAGAAATCCATTCAACTCTGTAAATGAGCCCGGCTCTCTGTACTTCTGAGTACTTTGATTTTCAAAAGCTCAGATACGCCAAATATAGTTTTAACACAAAACTTTTATGGGGAAAGGTGAAGAGAGAAACGTAGAGAAAGAGAAAAAACCCTGATATTTACCTCTAAAGGGAACAACCTGTCAGGTCGAAGAGTCTTAAGAGAATTGAGAAACGGACGGGACATTGAACCTTTATTATCCTCTTCAATAGCATGTAGAAACGATAACACAAGGCAAGTGCTTTCATCGGGCCCGGTTCAATGTAACATTCCTATTCCGTTATCACAGGTTAGGGGCCCGAACTCATTAACCCAACATGATTATCTGTAGCGTCATCGATCACCGAGGAATATCCCAGTAATTACTAAATGCATGGGCATGTTAAACTCGAAAACTTAAATTATATATATACTAGTATTTAAATAAATGAAAAATAGTCCCCTACCTCTCAATCTCATAAACATTATTTATGAAAGGTTAACAGATCTTTTGGACCAAAAATTTTAATAGTAAAATTTCTTAAGGAAGATCCCCATTTAAGTAAATTGCTGTTTAAATATAATGCCCCTTTTCATTAAAAAAAAAACAAACTTTTAAATCAAATTAATTTTTGTAAAGTTTACAAATAAATTCATATTTTGATTTTTTGATTAATTAATCCGTATGAAAAATAAAAAGTCCAATGGCTTATAATCCTTTTGTTTGCCATATCTTTAGCTTGTGTTAGAAGTTAATAATCGCATGTTTTGGCGCAGATTTATCTGAATTATGACATGGATGCTATTACATATTTAAATTCACGAATTAGGCATTCCAAAGATTTTAGCTGTGAATTCGACAATATCCGCGACAGGTGTGTAATTGATAATATTAACAACAGACATGGAGACTCATTCGTGGAATTCCTAAATGATAGTAAATTAAATGTTTAACCACATTGTACGGAATTCCAAATACATGTAGTGTCGGGAGTAATGTATAAGAAAAAGACATACAATCTGCTCTAGGAACTAAATGCAAATGTCCAGATCATGCATTTTTGGTATGTGACTATCATTACAGGTTTGAAGCAAGTGATATACTTATACAAATGCATCCTACGTATAAACAGTCTGAGAACAATTTAAGTGATAATTCACGGAAACATTTTAAATTAAAAACCATCCCCCCTGACTTATGTGTTCAGACCTTGTGAAAGCTTCCTTACTAGAAATGATTAGAAATATTGAACTTTGTAGAGAAATACAGAAGGAAATTGATGATATCTATTCAAAATTTTGTGAAATAACAGTCAAAGAAATGGAGAGGAAAATACCACACAAAGACTGCTCAAAACGAACTCGGAAAAAAATTGCGACAAACTAAACGTTATTGGAATGAAGAACTTACTTGTTTATGGAAAGATATGCACAGTAAAGAAAAAATGTTTCTAAAGGAAAAAAAAATCATAATCGGAAGCGAAAAGCTATAGGGCTGAATATATTCCGCCTTTGGAACCGAATTCTTCAGTTGGAAAATGCTAGATTAACGAAAAAAGTTTTCATGTGGGATTATAATATGCAGGGTGTGTGGTGTTCAGAGGTCAAAAGTATTTTTGACAGTCTCAACAGTAGCAGTCTTTTTCAAAACCAGCAAATAGTAGAAACAGAACACACGTACCAAAAACTTCGTCAATATGCTGAAATTGAATGGAAAGTAAAAATACAACCATCACCAAAATTAAGGACATATATTTCCTTCAAGGTTGTTTTGTGAAACCGAACCGTATGTTGCATCTAATATTTCAACAACAAAAAAAAAACAAACAAAAAAAAAAACAAAAAAACAAAAAAAAAAAAAAAACAAAAAAACAAAACAAAAAACGGTCATCCTTGGCACAGTTCAGATGTGGTGTTCTTTCCTTACGCATTTTTGTCGTCCTGTATATTATAACAATTGATTTCTGATATATTGCTACATATTCAATTGCACATAAATATATCTTATGAAACAATGTGAAATTTTATATTGGTTTTATTAATCATAAGGGTTTAAATAACATACAAATTAATCATAATAAAAAATTTGCAGAGCAAAACATTTTTTCCAAAAATGCAGCTCATATTGCTTTAAGGTAAAACCATGAGTAAACTTTCTACTAGTCAGTATCTACATGTATTTATGTATTCCTCTCACAAATACTACAGTGGAAAGAATCTTCAGCATGGCGGAAAAAATCTTCGAATCTAATGGATATAATGTTAGGGGACACATTATTTGAAAAATGTATGAAGATTTTAATAATATTATTGTAAAAAAAATGTTGTAAAATAATCTGTTATAAATGTAAAGGAATGTACATGACTATTTACTTTTATACGTGTATTCTTGAATGTAATTTGTAATTCAATTACATTTGCAAAGTAATTGTAATTAAATTAATTACATTTCAAAATCCCTGTAATGGTAATGGTAATTTAATTGAAGGTTTTTGGGAAGAAATTGTAATTTAATTAATTTATCATTCCTATGTAATTGACCCCATCCCTGCATTGTGCACCTCCTATTTTACTTGTTGATCCGACACCTATTTTGGGTTTCCCAGAGCAAAACATGGACACTGCCATTATAATATGGGAGGCAGGGTATCATTTAGTGAGCTCATTGCTCACAATACCTCTACTTTAAGTTCTGAGAAATTCAAGAGAGATCAAACTGAATTCCTATTGACACATGTATAAGGTGGTGAAAACTGAAACGTAACATAATACTTCTGTTTACCGAGTCTTCACGTGCTAATAACTTCCTATCCACATTTTCTGTGAATATTTACCTTTGTTATCTCGCTATTGTCTCGCTATATCTCGCCAGAGCTACTCTGTACTCCTTGTGTTTTATAATTTGCAGAACACCGAAAAATAAAAGGTTCCGGAAACATTAGTTCGGGTGATTGAGACGATACATACTTAATGTAAACCCACACTGACTGCAGACAGTATCGTCCATCCGTGCAATCTGTCGGATACTGCAGTTATTTTCATTATACCCTCCGCATGAAAAGCGAGAGATTATATACTGATCGGTATGTCCGTCCGTCTAGCTGTACGTCCTTCTGTCTGTTACGCTTTGGGGTACTGTCCTTTCTGACATATTTTATTTTTCAAATAATATGTTGACGGTGCGACCGTTAAGGCGAGCGGAGACACTTATCCAGTTTTCATTTAGATCGGGCTCGTCAAACCGCACGTGGCATTCGGTGCGTCTAATACTCTGACGTCACATGACGTCGTATGCACGTTGCTTTACCAAACCGAAGCCTGAGCAGGGCTGATTTTAATGAATGACTGTTTAATTATTGACTATTTTTCAGCAACAAATTCATTAAGTATAGGTTACATCATAGATGCCGAGTAGTATTGATTATATCGTTTTCATGGGGCGTGGAAATCGAGGGCGCGGAGCGCCCGAGATTTCCACGCCCCATGAAAACGATATAACCAATAGTACGAGGCAATCTATGATGTACGCAACTTGTCGCATGTCTGATGACGTAAATTTCATTGAGAGTGTCAAAATTCAATAAATAAATATTGACCTGATTTTTACCTCCTGCAGTGATATATGACGGGGCGTGGAAAGTATTGCCGCATATGTGATATGGGATATGTCACCACAGAAAGATCAGAGAAAATCACCAGATATGCGACAAATCAAGACAAGTTTATTATTTCATTTAACTTTTGTTCTTATTCTCGTGAGAACGTTCCTTTAGCGTTGTGTACGAAGCGATGCATTGTGGGTCCAAATTACTGCAGAAAAAAAATTCTATCTGAAGTAGTCTGAATTTTCTCTTCGCCCAGGCATTGTCGTTAGAGTTCACAATTACCAGGTACGAGCGTCGCTTCGCGACGGTCGCTACGCTCGCTATAATCTGCAACATGACGACCATTTTGCAGATTTTATTTGAAAAATAAAATATGTCAGAAAGGACAGCACCAATCTCTTATCTGCAACTCCTCTTATACCACTGAGTGAAATTTGATGAAACTTTCACTGAATCTTTATTACATATTGCCATTGTGTTCCTCCTATTTTAATTTTTGATCTGACACATATTTTGGGTTTCCTGACCACAGCAAAACATGGGTTTTGCCATTATAACCATATAGGAGGCGGGGGTATCATTCAGTGAGCTCATTGCTCATTTTGGAAAAATTCTACAGCAGGATTCTTTAAAAAAAAAAACGCGTTTTGATACATATTCTCGTCGGTGACGATAATAACGGATGGACGACAAAATGTGTTTATGTGTGATTTAATTTGTCATTCATTTTCACGGGAGGAAAGAAAAAAATCTTGTGTCGGCACATTCTTGCCGGTGACAATATGTACGTTTGGACGACAATATGTACAGTGATAGTAGCCCCTGTCAGCATAAATTCACGTAAAACATCTCTTAGTCAAGGGAGAAAAGTAGATTTTCATAGAAGAAGCCAAAAATCTGTTTTTGCAAAGGCCCTCACACCAATGTCTGGTAGTTAAAAAGTTAAGAGAGGAACATTTATAAATTCTATTCCAATTTCTTTTACATGTAATTATTTATCTTCGATTTGGGCATAGAATTGATGATTGCAACGTTCATTCTTTGTTTTCTCACATGAAGTAAAAAGGACGGTAGACATCAGTTGCATGGAGTAGAGTTCTATTTGCTCATTGCTTGTCGTAGGTATAATGCCTCCTCAGCACTTTGTGCGGAGCCTGAGCCGATTCCGAGTGCATTTTGTGATCCACCTGAACCGAGTCCCTGTGAGAGTGCCCAAGCGCCAGCACCTAAAAGTCCCAGTGTTGCAATAGTGTTGACAGCATTACTGCTTGAGGCACTTGTGGACGATGTCGCTGAAGGGTCAACAGCTATTAAAAAGAAAAGTTTTGTAAAACTTTCAGCCAATATATAGCAGTAGCAATTTTTTGTGTCCGGAATTTTCTATGCAAAATTTTCTTCCACAAATTCAATGACAGAAAGATGATTCTTATAAAACACTATACGCGCGCGCAATCAATGGAACAGAGACGTTTCTATTAAATTGAACATTTAGTTTCAAGTCTTACTGATCTTAAAGGTTTAAGTGCGGATTTAATTATAAAGTACATGATTTAAAGCAAAATGTAATGCTCAAAGACTTAGCTCAAAACAAGCTGCTTTGATAAAATGACATTCGGAGAGCGTATGTGTGAAAAGTTTCCTCAGCATTCGCCTTCTCCAAGTAAAGATTTTAAAAAATATCTACCCCAAATGGAAAAAATTAAATAATTCTTCTTTCACAAGCTTGAAATAACAAGTTAGTTATTGCCTCCGTTTCTCGCTACATTAAACAAACAAAAAAAATACACAAATAAAGAAAACTTACTTCCACAAGTTGTACCACTGTATCCATAATAACAGACACATCTCCCAGCAGCAACGGCAGACGTGAGTTGAGGAGCACCCGCAGTGGTGAAAGTATCGATCAAACAGAATCCATTTGCGGTTCCAGTACAAACAGTCGTGGCCCCTGGGCTACCGGCCTGGGGTATGGTGCAGGTCCCTCCGCCATAGGCTGCTAGAGCCTGGCGAAATCCTGGAATAATAAGACTACCTGATTTGACATGAATATATAGTTTTATTTCACGTCCTTTCGAAAATCTTTCACTCATATTGTGACAATTATATCAGAATCATGAAAAAAACCTGCCTGGAAGACGCTCTAGATATTTCGGACAAGTACAAAATTATACAGTAGGGTTGCGGATATGTCATGCGCTCCCCACACTCACTTTGCATAAAAGATTGCATTCATCCTGATCATAGCTGAAAAAATGGCGCTCTCCTTTTTTTTCGAGATGGGTACAACTCGATCCTTAGGATCTCCGTTATGGTGCAAGTGCGGGAGTGATTCACTCCTGCATAGATTTTGGCTTAAATCATCAGTAAATGAGTATTCAATAGACGTTTATTTCCTGAACTCCAAAAAATGTAAATAAAATAATAAATCATAAAACAACCCAAACAGCATTGAGATTATCTGTGGGGAGCGGATCTATAAAGGAATTATTTTATCTTAGGCACAAATATCGCTGTATATGAAAAAAATGTCTCATGGAATAGTTTTATTTTTTTTTTATGTTTAGTGATGCCATGCAACACAATCATTTAATAACCCCGACATTTGCTTTAAATTTCAAGGGCAATTCTATGTGCAACACTCGAGAATTTGAGAGGGCCTGGTAAACAATCAGGTTTTCGCGTTTAACGGACAATGTTGTTAACGGTGATTAAAAATCTCGTCTTTTTAGAAGTAAGTTAAATGTAAAAACAATTTATCTT